>NC_081411.1:107377262-107457262 GCF_030272615.1 Cryptomeria japonica | reverse complement strand
CGATGATAGATCACACTCCTCCGAGTATGTGCAACATTCTTTTGAGAATTTTTTTGAGTTCTTGCATGAGAAAGATATTGCAATTGATCGACATATAATATGGTTAGATAACTGTACGGGTCAATTCAAGAATGCGCGTATGTTTTATTGGTTGAGTAGAATGCATGTGGAGAGGTGTATACCTCATATTTGGTGTTTTTTTGAGGCGAGGCATGGGAAGGGAGAGCATGATGGAGCAGGTGCATGTTTGAAGAGAGCTCTAGTTAAGGAGCAATTGAGGATTTCAGGTGCAAATTTCTCTGATGCACGTTCTATTGTTGATTGGTGTAGTTCAGCATTGTCACATGGAGGTACTCTTGATTCAGTAGTGAGCAGATTCTTTTGGTTGGTTGAGGAGGGAATAGTGGGAGATAGATTGGATTGTCAAACAATTAAAGATTCTTCAAAGATGCATTCATTTCTCAGCTCAGATGCAAGTACATGAACCATTTGGACACAAGCGTTGGCTTGTTTTTGTCAGAGTTGTCTTCGGTGTGATTGGGATCAGTACGAGTCAAGTGAGTGGGTTGATACGTGGGTTCCCCACTATCTAACTCCTTTATCTCAAACAATATCCTTGTCAAACGATGACATGGAAAGTTCACTTGAGTATGATTGTCTATCAGATCTTGTACAACCAGGACATGTTTTTGCAGTTGTTTCACCGCAAGGGAATGAAGAGAGATCAGAATATTGGTTGGCACGATGTGTACAGGGAAAACAAAGCTAACACAACCAGTGACAGATGATGATGGGTTCACATATCCTACAGGTTCAATTGTTGTTGTGGGAACTTGGTTGCGAACATACATGATTAGAAAGCATGGCATACCTACATTTGAAGACCATGAGAGACACAAAACCATTATAATGTATTCACACCTTATTATAGCTACAAATGTCAAGTTGTTGAAGCATCAAGCAAAACCGAAGACCAAAGAGCTATGGACAGTGACTATTGCTGATCATGAAGCAATACTGGATACTCTTAAACAAAGAGATGACCCTTTAGGCACACTTGAGTAGTAGGTCTTTAATGGTGCCTTATTTTTTTATCATCCATTTCATTTTAAACAATGATCATTAAACCTTAATGTTCAAGTTTTTTACGTGTATATTAAGGATGTGTTCAAAATGCAGGTCTATTGATGAACATTTTTTTTTGGCAACACGGTTTTTGCATGCACATAGCGTGTACACTCGATATAATTGGAAGGGACGTATTTTTGCAACATGACTTATTATCATGCATTTGATGAGCTTTACAATTTTTGTTATTAGAGAACACTATTTGATAATTTTTTATGATATAATTATCGCATAACCTTTATGCTCATGAAGGTATTTTTTGATGATATACAATAGTATCACATTATGATTTTTGTGTCAACATAGTGGGTTCTGTTGATATAATTCGAAGGGACGTATTTTTATGGTATATGATCCCACCTTTTCATTTATTATCATGCATTTCAGTTGAAGTGATTATCATAAATCTGTTATGTTCATCCATGCATTTTATGTGTAGACTAACAATTCTTAAAAATATAGGTTCATGCTAGATCATTTGTTGTTGACAAGACCCTCTCTTGGTGATGGTACATATTCCTTTGTGCATTAGTGAGATTAAATTGTGGGTCTTGTTGTATTTATTATCATGAAGATGATTCAAATGTATGTGGCCAGGACACCTCTGTAGTGGATCAAATTGTCATGACAGATGATCTATTGAATCAAACATTTGACATTGATAGTTAGGTAAATAGGTTAATGTTGGGCCTTCAACATCAACACCTACTAGTCAAAGTGGTCATCGAACTTTCACTCAGGTAACCTTGTCTATTTTTATTCATTAATGGTTTATAAAATAAAGTCAGTTAGATTTTGGCAATTGAATAACATTGTTTCATTTTCAAATGCCGACATTAGATGCACCTAATATTCTCTCCACAATGGAGCATGGTGTTCTCTAGCAGTAGCATCTTTGATGCTTTTGACAGTAGTATGAGTCAGATTAATAAATTTCTAATTTGATGCTTCCCACAGGGCTTTGCAACTTCGGATTGTGAGTGTGCCCCTGTTACAAATGAATTGTACTTTAATCAACATAGATGGTCTATGATGGCTTTTTTGTAAGACTATATGGTTTTATTACATATATTGTACTTTAATCGACATATAACAATATCCAAGTGGTGGTTGGCATGAGCTTGAATATGGTAAGTTGTATGCATCTTGAAGTTGAATATGATATGTTGTATACATCTTGAAGTTGAACTTTGATTAGACTTTGTCAGCATTTGATGAATCATAAATGTCATTTTATTATTAATCTTGTGAGTGTGAGGTGTAGGAATAAATATCAATTACTTTGAAAGTCATGGATGGTTGTCCTAATATGATAACCACCAGATGGTTGTGCCTTATGAAGAAAAGCTGAACAGATAATAACTAATTGAGAACATCAATTCAAATCCATAATCTAGAGGATACTAATAACAGATCTTTGTATATTTATTTTTTCTAATAATGAAATAGGTACAACTGTATTGAGATAAAATGAAGCTTTTCTCTCATATGAAGATGTCACATTAGCAAATTGGTCTTTATTATAATACACAAGACATTAGTAAAATCAAAATGCTCTCAAGGTACAGTTTTGGACTTGAACCATATTGCATAAATCTCAAGGCTTCAACTTGATTATCATTAAAGGTTTCTGATTGTTTACAAAATATCCCTTCATATCCCTTCATGGATGTCACATGCGTAGGGTATGACCCCGAGCGTCGGATTGAGTGTTGGGGGGGGGGGGGGGGGGAAGCAGGAGCATGCGTAGGGTAATTATGCCTAACTGGACATGTTGGAGCCGACGGTTCGTCATCATGATGAGCTGAACGAGAAATCAACCAGGCGACAACATTCCATTGAGTGAGACTGACGATTTTTTCGCCAACCGAAAAATTGCTACGCTAATAAAATCGTAGGGCAACTTGAAATACCGAGATAGGCTTTTGTAGAGACCCCTCTCGTGGCCTCATAGGTTCAAACGGATTGTTCACAGGTGCCACAGATTTTGAGTTAGGGCTTGTCAAAGTTTGACAATTTTGAGCACTTAGGGCGCTCAAGGGACGATGTCGGTAGGGTATGACCCCAAGCATTCGATCGAGTGGGGGGGCAAAAGAGGAGCATGCGTAGGTTAATTATGCCTAACTGGACATGTTGGAGCCGACAGTTCGTCATCGCGACGAGATGAACGAGAAATCGACCAGGCGACAACATTCCATTGAGTGAGACTGACGATTTTTTTGCCAACTGAAAAATTGCTGCCCTAATAAAACCGTAGTGCAACTTGAAATACCGAGATAGGATTTTGTAGGGACCCCTCTTATAGCCTCGTAGGTTCAAATGGATCATTTGCAGGTGCCGCAGATTCTGAGTTAGGGCCCGTCAAAGTTTGACAATTTTGAGCACTTAGGGCACTCAAGGGACGACACCGGTAGGGTATGACCCCGAGCGTTCGATCGAGTGGGGGGGTAAAATAGGAGCATACGTAGGGTAATTATGCCTAACTGGACATGTCAGAGCTGACGGTTCGTCATCACGATGAGCTGAACAAGAAATCGACCAGCGACAACATTCCATTGAGTGAGACTGATGATTTTTTCACCAACCGAAAAATTGTTGCCCTAATAAAATCGTAGGGAAACTTGAAATACCGAGATAGGATTTTTTAGGGACCCCTCTCGTGGCCCCATAGGTTCAAACAGATCATTCGCAGGTGCCATAGATTCCGAGTTAGGGCCCGTCAAAGTTTGACAATTTTGAGCACTTAGGGCGCTCAAGGGACGACGCCGGTAGGGTATGACCCCGAGCGTTTGATCGAGTGGGGGGGCAAAAGAGGAGCATGCATAGGGTAATTATGCCTAACTAGACATGTCAGAGCCGATGGTTCGTCATCGCAATGAGCTGAACGAGAAATTGGCCACGCGACAACATTCCATTGAGTGAGACTAACGATTTTTTGCCAACCGAAAAATTGCTGCCCTAATAAAACCGTAGGGAAACTAGAAAAACTGAGATAGGCTTTTGTAGGGACCCCTCTCATGGCCCCATAGGTTCAAACGGATTGTTCGTAGGTGCCACAAATTTCGAGTTAGGGCCCATCAAAGTTTGACAATTTTGAGCACTTAGGGCGCTCAAGGGACGACGCCAGTAGGGTATGACCCTAAGCATTCGATCGAGTGGGGGGGCAAAACAGGAGCATGCGTAGGGTATTGTTCATTAAATGAATTGTATTGTTCATTGAATGAATTTTATTGTATTGTTGATTAAATGAATTGTATTGTTCATTAAATAAATTGTATTGTATTGTTCATTAAATGAATTATATTGTTCATTATAAAAACAACACTTACGATGAAATGAAATGAATTGTATTGTTCATTAAATAGCCATTATTAACCATTGTTAATTATTGGAATGAAGATTAAAGATTTCCATGATAACACCACACATAGATGAGCAACAATTTATATGATCGAATATCAATTTCTGTATATATAAAAATGTCGAATGATTACAAATGTATGTCCATACACAAATATGGCATAAACACCAACTGAAACAAAATGTATGTCTAAATACGTGAATGTATGTCCATATACAAAATATACATGCCAACTAGACATGTAAGCATCCCAAAACTATCTATAACATCCTAAGTTGCTGATGGATCATCAAAATCGATCCTCTTCGCCGCACTGCTCGGCTCTAAAGGATCCTGAACAAGAAAAACAAACCACGATTAATATTAGTTATATTATATAATTCACATTCGAAAAGTTAACATAAAAATGAACTATTTAATTGAACTATTCATGTTTACCTCATCTCCACATTTTCTCTTCAGCTTTGCAGGACTCTTGATGTATGTCTTCGGTAGAGGAGGTATGTTTTGAATATTTTCATAAACAACCTACATATGTTTAGAAACATGACATTGAAACAAGTTAGCATATAATTGTCACTGATAATAACAAATTATATCTACTAATCAAAAAATAAAATAAACACACATCTACTCGAGGCATCTCTTCTTCTTCTTCAGGTATACTGGGTGTAGTCATCAAGGATGTGAAGCCAAGGATTCTCTGTATATATACACAACAAGTATATGAAACTATCAATCTCTGTCTAGACATGTATAATCACTATAAGTTATTTAAACTATTCATTCAATCATATTTGCATTCAATTACCTTTCCCTTGTCTCCAATTGCACTACCAGATCCTAGATCACACTGCACCGCACTCGTGCTGCTTGTGCCCTACAAGAGTAAAATAAGGTATACATGCAAGTTACTACATAATCTAATTAATACAAATATAAATGATAAGCATGTATGTACAATAAAATACAAACGACTAGGTGCAATAATATATGTACCATCAAGCTATTGAGGCCAAATGAAATGGCTGACAAGGTGCCCTCCTGAATCTATCTCAACTCATCCTCGGTCATCAACTGTTAAATAGACCATGTAAATAAAAATTAGTACTGAATATTATCTAATTTATAAATATTTAATTAAAATATAACATGAATTGTGAAAACACAAATCTTACCAATACATCATCAATGTATGATGACGGTGCCTCCTCGCCTCTAGCATGTGAGGACTCCCCAGGGTATCCTCTAGTCTGTGTAATAACCTCTGGTGCATCATGCATCTCATGCACCTCATAATCTGAACTATCCACAGCAGGATCAACGGGTTGTCCAACTGGACCCAAGCATACGTGCCCACACATGACACAACTATGGGGCATGAATATGTGTGGAGCTGAGGATGACGTGTTAGCACCACCCGATGCACCGCTACCGTCAAAAGTAGGTTGAGCTACTGATGCAGCCTGAGAAACCAAAAGGCTACTCAAAGAGTGAATAGCTGATATGGTCCATGAAGCCGCCTCACAAATGAAATCAGGATGTTGAACTGCAGGTGAGGGATCAACAGGAGGAGGGGGGACATATGGGCCCTAGACTACTCTGACTGCCCCAGGTCTATTTTGGGGCATACCTAAACCTACACCCTGGAAAGGTTGGATGTCAAAGTAGTTCACATGTTTCTGTAAAACTAACTCAACATACAATTTTTTTATGAAATAGAAGGGGATATCAAGATTGTTGTTGGGTGGTTTGTTGAAAACCATCCACCAACGATCCCAAAAGTTTTTCACAATCCCATCATTTGTGCATCATTTGATAGAAAGTTTTGTTTTTTTGGGATCTACAGGCTGACCAATACAGGGATTGACAAACAATGAGGCGATTTCAGCTTTGGATATCTCAAGATCCTTGATATCCTTATACGACAAGCCATCTGCATATTTTTCCTTCATAGAATCTCGCCACAAAAGGGCGGCATCGTGCTCCTCAGTCATGGTTTCCATACTTTTTACGATCGACGTGAGAGGATCAAACAATGGGTTTAGACGAGGGATCCTACGATATACTTCTGCAATCCCCCTCAATTCATTCAAATTTTGTACAATCAAATCTTGAATTGAGGGGGGGTTTGGCAAATGACGGTTTGGTTGTTGTAGTTGTGGTTGGTCAGTGTTTTCATTGTTATCTCCCATTTTTAACCTAATTGAATGTAAACAATTAAATTTAGTTAACAAATTTAAACAATTAGGTATTTGATTTTAAAAAACCTAGTTTTCATGAAAAAAAAAACCACATTTTCAATGAAAAATCAAATAAACATTCACAAAAAATGAATGAAAATGATTCAAAACGACAAAATTATTACCTCTAAATCAATTTTTTTGCAATTTTTTGTCAAAAAACCAGATATCGGATGGAGCAGATATCGGATTTTGACAAATTCGTGCGACCCGTGAGTTAAAAATGACTCACGGGACTGTCGTTGTCGATAAAATCGGATATCCGATTTTATCGAATATCCGATTTCAACACTTGAATTATTTTTAAATAACATATATAATATAATATATTATTATATTATATAATACGTATTGTATTATATTATATATATTATAATATAATATAATATAATATTATATTATATTATATATTATATAATATTGTAGTATATTATATTATATTATATATTACATAATATAATATTATATTATATATAATATAATACAATATTATATAATATATAATATAATATAATATTATGTTATATTATATTATATTATAATATAATATTATATTATATTATATTATAATATATAATATAATACAATATTTTATATATTATATAATATAATATAATATAATATATAATATAATATAATATTATATTATATATAATATAATACGTAACATATAATATATTTTAAATTAAAATTACAAATAAAAATCGGATATCCGATTTGCATAGGTAATTACCAGGCCAAGGTGTACTAACACCCAGGCCAGGCAAAAAGTCAACACGGATTTTCGCATTTTTAGGCGAGTGAGGAAGGCCATTTTTTTCACATCGCCACTTTTTGGTCCCCCTTGATCCTGCACTAACCCAGTCAATGATGGTGTTGTGGATGTTAATATAGTATGACCCAAAATCATTTTTTCTGAATCAAGCTCTACAAACAATCAAGTGAATACTCAAACAACTTCAAAGTCACAAAGGAAGTACACCCCATTGGGAGAACCACTAGAGTCAATTTTTAAAAAGCTAGTGGCAAACAAAATAATAACAATTCCAGATCTACCTCCATATGAGCCAAAGGTTAAACCAAATTGGTGGAATGATGATGAGTATTGTGAATTTCATAAGAGCAAAGGTCATAAAATAGGAAATTGTCATCGGCTGAAGAACATCATACAAGATCTTATTGATAGAGGTGACATTGAGATCGAGGGACACTCATCCAATCAAGAACACGAAATGTTTAAAGAACCATTCCCAAAACATGACAAGGGAAAATCCAAAGCCATAGATGACCAGACCAACTATACCAGAGCATTCTATAACTATGGTTCAACTATCAATCACATTTCAATGGACAATTATGTCTCTACCATTATAATCAAGGACAAAACGCCTGACAATTCTACCCAAAGACCTAAGATTGTCCTAAAAGGCATTGGATCTTCTTCCGAACCTACCTCTGAATGTAATGTTACAACTCATTGAGGTAAATTCACCTTGCAAGGTGCTTCAGCTAAAAATATTGCTTCCTCATCAACCAAGCCTGAGTATGACCTTGTAGGATAGTTAGGGAAGACACCCGCGCTTATCTCCATTCTAGAGCTTTTGTGCATATTCCCCGCACATAAATCCATTCTTGACGAAATCTTGAGAGACACTTTTGTCCCCACTGATATGAACATGGACCAATTTCAAGCCATGGTGGGATACCTTTCCGTTCCACACTCCCTTACATTCATAGAAGCTGATGATGCCTCCGTGAGCCAACCACATAATGCACCTTTACACATTGAAGCCTTCCTACACAAACATCGAATAAAATGAGTCCTGATAGATGGAGGCGCTGGTCTCAACATTTGTACATTGAGCACTATTAAACAATTGGGATACTTAGACAAAGTTGTGAATGCTACAAACAAAATTACCATCAAGGCATATGATGATGAAGAGCGTTCATCTAAGGGCACAGTCATTTTACCTCTCAGAGTTGGGCCAGTTACAAAAGATGTGGTTTTTCAAGTCCTTGATCTAGAGCTCACATACAACATATTGCTAGGACATCCATGGATTCATGAGATGAGCGCAATACAATCCACATATCATCGATGTATCAAGTTTCCATACAATGGAGTTGAAGTGACCGTCAAAGCTGACCCAAATCCATTCATATATTGCAACAATATGCGACCTAGATCAAAAATAACAATTCCAGTCAATTGAGAAGTTGTTCCTTCATCAGCATATGTTGATCTTGAATCATTAAAACCTTCTACATCAAAGCAAGCAGAGCTAAAAGAAAAATTCAAGGTTAAAGACATGGGATGTGGTGAGTACATCTTTCATGTCGATCAACTCCCACTATCTCCTAACACATTTTGTCGACAAGAACAACCTACAAACAATTTCCAATATCAAGGAATTGGGTGTGAACCACCTAGTGTTGTGGCTACTAAGTCTGAATGCAAATCTCCTCTAGTGGTGCAAGCATCTCTTGATATCAATAGTCCTAAGAGTGGTTCCAATGAAGAATCTATTGAGCGTATTGTCAGCCCTCTTGATAACTCTTATAGCCTTACCATTTCATCCACTCATTCCATTTCCACTCCTCTCCCAAACTTGGATCAACAAGAATTACAAAGGCCCTTACTAATTGGGGATGAAAAATCAAGCTATGAACAGAAAAATCTAAAAGTCAAAAATAAAGAAAAATCCTTTAGTCTAAATCAAAATCAAAAGCTATTGGACTTTGAAAAAATTAAAGTCAAAGATAAAAATCCTATGAAAGAAAAAGAGCAAGAGATGATCTCCCCTAATATCAAAATAACTGGGGGCAAAAGTTCTAAAATTTCAAGTCAAAAAGCATACTTGTTGATCCTAAGTCTCCATCATGCTATCCTACTTTCACTTCTTTTTGCAATCATAAGCCTTTATAAGCCATCCACTTTTTCCACACATCCATTCCCTTCTAGCGATACATCATGGACCTTTAATGGAGCTTCCTTGAAGGACTTTGTTATCAGGGATGCCCAAACTTCTTTAGGTGACACACATATGGGCCTATGTAGTCCACACATTAGTAATTTTATCTCAGTTCCTTTATCAAGGAAGACAGTCGCTCGAGCTACACATCATTTAGTCAAGGAACATTGCAGCTACAATCATAAGGTAAAGCCTCATACATTTGAGGTGGGTAACTTAGTTCTAAGGGAAAATCTTAAAAATCAGCAAGACAAAGAGAAGAAGGGCAAGTTCGAACCAAATTGGATTGGTCCTTACATCATTACAACAGCATATCGATCCGGTGCATATCATCTCTCAACCATAGAGGGAAAACCTTTGGAAGATCTTATCAACAACATGCACCTTCGCAAGTTTTACACAGCTCTTTAGAGTATCCTAATTCAAAATACAAAAAAAAAAAAAAAATTCAAAAATACAAAAATACAAAAAAATCATAAACATAAAAAATCGTTATTTGGTGAAAACCTAGCAAATAGGCACCTTGTGACACACAAAAAAAATTGGAAAACAGAAAAACATTTCGTCCAATGGTGAAAACCACTTCAGTGGTGCTCTGGGCAAGTACCATGGTGAAAATTAGGTCACTGGCGCCATGTGTAGAGACATCGCTCCTCCCTCCTTTAGGATTCACTTTCATCCTTTCATTTTTGCACACACTCACAGCCTATTCATCCATAATAAACTTGCCCATTCCCATCATGGCTTGTTATTGATCTACCTAAGATTGGTTAGCCATTCATAATAAACATTCCTTTTCACCCCTTTCCATTCATAATAAATCAGCTCCTATCTGTGGCTAAGGCAAATCCTATGTCTAGTGATGGGTGTGGAACTAAGAGCATCACACGTTCTGAGGAGTACAGTTTCTTCTAGCCTTCTTCAGTCTATCCACGCACAATCCACAATAAAGAAAACATTTGCATCGTCGATCCACAATAAAGTTTCGTCTTCTCCGCAATAAAGTATCAGTTACATGGATTCAGTCAGTTTCAGATGAGACATAGCAGCAACAACGAGCTTCAACAAATCAAATCTTTCAACAGACTCAGACAACATTATGGTTCAATGCTATCTATGCTTTTGTGAAAGTAAACATTGTGACCACAATCAAATAAGACTTATACAAGTGACAAGAGACACTAAACTTGAGGACTATAGTGGATGTTGGTGTCGAGTCTTGGTTTTCTTTTGATTTTATCTTTTTGGTGACATGTCTTTTAGCTTTTCAAGGATGTCTCTGACTAGAGATTTTATCTCTAGGATGTCTTTGACTAGAAAGGTGAGGATGGGGTATCGTCACCTATTTTTCTTTTGATGTCTATGGATTGTCTCTTAGTAATGCTATGACTTGTCCAAGGATATGAGGACACTATGACTCTAGTGTGAACTAGGGTATTCTTTGTTTGCAAATGTCTGATCTCCATGCAAATGGGTACAATGACTTTCTGGGTTGAACATATGCCTGGATTGTCATAACCTATTTTCCATAATAAAGCTCAATGATGATAACGTACAAGAATCTCTTTCACTTCCATATCTTCTATCTTCCATCCCCCTTTCTTGATTGACCTCCATCATCCTCCTCGAGTCTGTGTAGCCTGCTATCACATGACTGAGTATAATGACGCACCAAAATCATTTGCATTTCATGTAGCTTGCACCTGCATTATCACATGTTAGCATTTCATGCATATATATAAATATCATAGTTGCATCACATCTTGCACACAACACTTGTTAGCACATTTTACATTCTCATAATTTGCATTATCATATTCATATGCATTTCATTCATTTACATTCACATATGCATAACACATAAAAACCTAAAAGAACAAAAATATATTGCATTCCATCATATACATATTTGCATCGATATCATAAGCATCACATAGATACATGCATCACATAGAAGCATCACATAGGTACACATGCATATAGCTGTCGTAAGGATGAATCTCATATATATATAAGTGTCATGATACAATGATGTGAAAATCATATGGCTACAATCACCTGAAGGTGTCTACATCATAATACAAAATGGTACAAAACTGATATATAGGGAGGCCTCTAAGGCTATGATGAACCCCCTCCCTCTGAGCCGCCTGGCCTCGACGGAGTTTGAGCCCTGGAAGGTCCCACCTCAAGATCATCTCTCCTGTCCCCTCTATTTGGTGGTGGTGGAGGACCCATGACCCCACTGCTAGACGCCTGTCTCTTGTCCCTCCCTCTAGTGGTCGTCGCTGTCCGCGATGGTCTACGGAAGCTCCTAGCCTGCTAATTTGGTGGCACTACCCCATAGTATAGGTCTCTTTAGTAGGCTATCTCCTCCTCTACCTGCAGAACATAAGCATATCTAGCCCCTGTGTCCTCTACTTCCTGTCTCCCTACCCTCCGCACTGTTTCAGCCTCTTTATAATGCTAAATAGCCCGATCCCTGTCTACCAACTGCCTCTCCAGCACATAGTGCGTCAGCCCAATCAGATACCTGCTCTTGAATGTATAAGGCGGCTCAACTGCATCATCCTCCCACTCCTCGCACTCTTAGTATGGTCTCCATACCACAGTGTCAATCTCATCGATGACCTGACACCAGTACTCCAATCTGTCAATCCGTGGTTGAGATGTAATCATGTCATATAAATGCACAAAACAACGTCCATGGCCCCTGCCTCTGAAATGAATCAGTCGGGTAACCGACAGATGCTCATATGCTCATACCTGCAATAATGTCACTTCGCAACCCAATCCTAAGGATCCATGGTATACGAACTGATGAAGCTCATAATATAAATGCGCCAGCAAACATGGTCCTCGGTGAAATCTGGTATGCTATGTCACCAGTGTCTCCAATGTGCTACCCCAACCCACAGCCAATCCTCATGTAGCCATGTCCGGACAGAGGAACCCACTAATCACTCCTGCCAGTACTATTGGTAGTGCTAATCCAGTCCATGTCATTGTGTCCCATGCCACGTGTCCAACCCTCATCTCTAATCCGGGATCCTAGAACACTCGTCTTAGTGCATCCCTGTCTCCGTCTCGATCGTAGGAAATCAACTCCCCATCGATCGGTATCCTCAGAATCCTGTAAACATCCTCCAAGGTGACTGTCATCTCACCCATCGGTAAATGAAAACTGCAAGTCTCTGAGTGCCATCTCTCAGCCAACGCAGTCAGCAACCCCATGTTTGCCCGAAACTCAGGCACATACAAAATATGTTGCAGGCCCATAGCCTGAACCACTGCTCTCTCGTCAACTGACAGCTTTGCTCGCAGACTTTGAGTCAATGGGAATCTCTCTTGTGACTCCAACATAGGTAGATACTCCTGCAGTCAAGCAAATCAATCATGCCAGTCATAGTGGCATTCCCTGTTCATCACAAAATGTTGCTCTTTATCCTAATGCTTATATTTATCATATGGCGCTCTATCCTAGTGACACTCACTGTTCATCACAAAGTGTTGCTTTTTACCCTAGTTGCACTCCCTGTTCGTCACAAAATGTTGCTTTTACCCTAGTTGCACTCCCTGTTCATCACAAAGTGTTGTTGTTTATCCTAGTGGTACTCCCTATTCATCACAAAGTACTACATGTTTGCACTCCCTATTCATCACAAAGTACTATGTCTTGGTACTCCCTGTTCATCACAAAGTGCCTTGATCTATCTTATCCTAGGGCCTTTGCTTGAGTGTATCCTCTTGAGTAGTTTTTTGATTGGAAACGTATGTTCTATCACAGAATTGTCAATCCTAGCCCTAACTGCTATCCTAGTCTTTCCTAGAGGACCTTCTTGAGTGTATCCTCTTAGCAACTTATCCAATCGATAGCGTATGTTCATCACAAAGCTGTTGATTCGGCCTTGAAGACATAAACGTGCATTCATGACATAGACATGCCTTGACATTTTTACCCCGCTTGACATTTTTTAGACATACCTAGAGCGCATTTATTGCACTACATGACATGCATTTATGACAACAATTAATGCAATGAAGTACAAGGAGGTTTTGTGGTACTCACCGGCTCTCCTGCATCTACTGGTCTCTGAAATCGGTGAACGCGATCAAATCTATGCACCAAAGCCATCGTTGTTGACCAATAACTGCTCTCTGCTCTCTCTGCACTCTGATCTTTTGGATGTGTGGATGACAATGAGGATGTATTCCCCTCATGGTCTATCTTATAGACTAGCCTAGCCCTAGCCCTAGCCCTAGCCTTAATCTCCCGAGTCAGTCTTCTTATCCTGTGACTCTGTCACTCTATCCTATCCAGTCAGTCCTTTCTAGCCTTTCTTTCTTAACAAGAGATTGTCTGCGATCTTTCCAGACATTTTCATCCAATCTCTCAAGGGGGCATATCATTCCCATCTTGGGGCAACTTTGTATCAGTTCATATTATCTTCTTTGAAACAACACAACAAGCTGCATTGTCTCAAAGGGGAAAAATGTAGACACCTAAAATTGTCATGTCTAATTAAATAAATAAATTTATTTATTTAATTATTTTAGCCTAATTCTTCTATTAATTAAATAAATACTTTTATTAATTCATTTATCCTCTTCTAGCCTTATTTCTCATTTAAATAAATACTTTTATTTATTTAAATTATCCTTTTCCTAAATTAAATAAATACTTTTATTTATTTAATTGATCCAACTTCCTCTATTAATTAATTAAATCTTTATTTATTTAATTAATTCATTAGCCTTTTCTACCTATGACACATGTCATTCATCTCTTAATTCCTACACTACCTACCCTCTCATTATTTTCTTATTTTCTCTACCTACCCTCTAATCATAGCCGACCATTTATCTTTTACACCTCTCAATCTTATCCCTCCATTTCTTATAATGTCTTCTATATAAGGAGATTCTTCCTTCATTATCAACCCTAATCAATTGACTTCTCGACTACATTATGCTTTCAAACTTTCATATGCGATCAAGCCTACTTGCAACCACATTTCCGTTCTTTGTTGAGCTCTTGTGCACACATAAAATCTGAGAGCAAATATATCAAGCAAGATCAATGGAGATAGGAAGAATGGAGATCCAAAGCCTATTGGACATGTGATGGTATAATCTTTGTGATTTCATTTGATTTGCATTGTCTTAGGTAATCTTCATATGTTATGGTGGATCTTTGTTGTTGCTAGGCTAGGGTTTTGTGGTTGAATTCATTTAGCCTTTCAATATTGTTTTATCCATTTTCACCATAAACACTCATCACTAATGAGCTTATTGTCTCAAGAGATGTAATTTTTGATGAAGGGGGGGTTTATGGTCATCAAAAAGGCTATGTTGAGAAGTCAAAATCTGCTTTGAATGATGATATAATCGCTGATATTGATCATGAGCAGCCAACTAATGTTTTTATATCCAGTGGTTTAACTCCACCAAGCAGGGCTTCATCAAGTTCTTCAGTACCAAGTTCAAGTCCAGCTTCTTCTCCAAGTTCTACAAGGAAGGTAAGGAGATTGAGTGATATCTACCAAAGGAGTGGAAATCAAGTACATGAAGAAAACCCAATAGGTGAGACAATGAATTTTGCTTTATTAGCCAAGGCTGATTTTGAACCATCATGTTTTGAAGATGCATGTACTAATGAGGTTTGGGTGCAAGCCATGGAAGAAGAGATGGATTCCATTCATAAGAATGACACTTGGGAGTTAACAGAACTTCCACATGACAAAAAAAAGATTGGCACCAAATGGGTCTACAAGTCCAAGTTTAATAGTGATGGGAGTGTTGAAAGACACAAGGCAAGATTAGTTGCTAAAGACATCACACAGAAGTATGGAATTGATTATGAAGAGATATTTGCACCATAGCAAGACAAGAGACCATACAAATGTTGATTTCATTAGCAGATCAGAAGAAGTGGAACATACATCATCTGGACGCGAAAAGTGTCTTCTTGAATGGTTACTTAGAAGAGGAAGTATATGTGGAGCAGCCACAAGGTTTTGAAGTGGATGGAAAAGAGAATCATGTTTACAGTTTGAAGAAGGCTTTGTATGGCCTCAAGCAAGCACCAAGAGCATGGTATGTCACGATTGATGGATACTTTCAGGAGAATGGCTTCCAGAGAAGTAAGAGTGATCCTACCCTTTACTTCAAACAAGAAGGTACTGATATTCTAATCATAAGTTTTTATGTTGATGATGTTTTGTATATGGGTAGTAGTTCTAAGATGAAAGATGAATTCAAAGCTGCTATGATGAAAGAATTTGAGATGAAAGATCTTGGTCAGATGAAATATTTTCTAGGAATGGAGGTTTATCAAAGTAAGGATGAGATTTTCATTTGTCAAACAAAGTATGCACATGATATGCTGAAAAAATTTGATATGACTGATTGTAACCCTGTCTCCACTCTAAGTGCTCATGGAGATGTGTTATGTAGAGATGATGGTGTTGATTTAGTTGATGAGACAACTTACAGAAGTATTGTGGGGAGCTTGATGTTTCTAACCCACACAAGGCTTGATATTACATATTCAGTTTCACTTGTTTCAAGGTATATGAAAAATCCATCTGAAATACATATGAAGGCAGCCAAGAGGATTTTGAGGTATGTGAAAGAGAACTTAAATTTTGGTATTCATTACTACTCTTCTGGAAGTTCAATCTTGTTGGCTTTAGTGATTCAGATTGGGGAGGTAGTATGGATGACCGTAAGTCTACATCTAGGAATTGTTTCTCTTTTGGTTTTGGATTAATTACTCGGAGCTCGAAAAAACAAAGCATTGTTGCCCTCTCATCTACAGAAGTAAAGTGTGTTGCAACTACCTCAGCAGGTACACAAGTTCTTTGGCTCAGAAAAGTTTTGGAAGAAATTGGAGAAAATAAAATTCAGCCTACAGTGATTTATTGTGACAATGTGAGAGCCATCAAGTTAGCAAAGAACCTAGTTCATCACAACAGGACAAAGCATTTTGATATGAAATATCACTTCATACAAAATTTGGTGCAAAAGAAGGATGTTGAATTGAAGCACATCAGCACCTAGGATCAACTAGCGGATATATTCACCAAAGCATGATGTGAGAGCCATCAAGTTAGCAAAGAACCTAGTTCATCACAACAGGACAAAGCATTTTGATATGAAATATCACTTCATACAAAATTTGGTGCAAAAGAAGGATGTTAAATTGAAGCACATCAACACCTAGGATCAACTAGCGGATATATATTCTAAGATGAAAGATAAATTCAAAGCTGCTATGATGAAAGATCTTGGTCAGATGAAATATTTTCTAAGAATGGAGGTTTATCAAAGTAAGGATGAGATTTTCATTTGTCAAACAAAGTATGCACATGATATGCTGAAAAAATTTGATATGACTGATTGTAACCCTGTCTCCACTCTAAGTGCTCATGGAGATGTGTTATGTAGAGATGATGGTGTTGATTTAGTTGATGAGACAACTTACAGAAGTATTGTGGGGAGCTTGATGTTTCTAACCCACACAAGGCTTGATATTACATATTCAGTTTCACTTGTTTCAAGGTATATGACAAATCCATCTGAAATACATATGAAGGCAGCCAAGAGGATTTTGAGGTATGTGAAAGGGAACTTAAATTTTGGTATTCATTACTACTCTTCTGGAAGTTCAATCTTGTTGGCTTTAGTGATTCAGATTGGGGAGGTAGTATGGATGACTGTAAGTCTACATAGGAATTGTTTCTCTTTTGGTTTTGGATTAATTACTCGGAGCTCGAGAAAACAAAGCATTGTTGCCCTCTCATCTACAGAAGTAGAGTGTGTTGCAACTACCTCAGCAGGTACACAAGTTCTTTGGCTCAGAAAAGTTTTGGAAGAAATTGGAGAAAATAAAATTCAGCCTACAGTGATTTATTGTGACAATGTGAGAGCCATCAAGTTAGCAAAGAACCTAGTTCATCACAACAGGACAAAGCATTTTGATATGAAATATCACTTCATACAAAATTTGGTGCAAAAGAAGGATGTTGAATTGAAGCACATCAGCACCTAGGATCAACTAGCGGATATATTCACCAAAGCATGATGTGAGAGCCATCAAGTTAGCAAAGAACCTAGTTCATCACAACAGGACAAAGCATTTTGATATGAAATATCACTTCATACAAAATTTGGTGCAAAAGAAGGATGTTGAATTGAAGCACATCAACACCTAGGATCAACTAGCGGATATATATTCTAAGATGGAAGATGAATTCAAAGCTGCTATGATGAAAGAATTTGAGATGAAAGATCTTGGTCAAATGAAATATTTTCTAGGAATGGAGGTTTATCAAAGTAAGGATGAGATTTTCATTTGTCAAACAAAGTATGCACATGATATGCTAAAAAAATTTGATATGACTGATTGTAACCCTGTCTCCACTCTAAGTGCTCATGGAGATGTGTTATGTAGAGATGATGGTGTTGATTTAGTTGATGAGACAACTTACAGAAGTATTGTGGGGAGCTTGATGTTTCTAACCCACACAAGGCTTGATATTACATATTCAGTTCCACTTGTTTCAAGGTATATGACAAATCCATCTGAAATACATATGAAGGTAGCCAAGAGGATTTTGAGGTATGTGAAAGGGAACTTAAATTTTGGTATTCATTACTACTCTTTTGGAAGTTCAATCTTGTTGGCTTTAGTGATTCAGATTGGGGAGGTAGTATGGATGACCGTAAGTCTACATCTAGGAATTGTTTCTCTTTTGGTTTTGGATTAATTACTTGGAGCTCGAAAAAACAAAGCATTGTTGCCCTCTCATCTACAGAAGTAGAGTGTGTTGCAACTACCTCAGCAGGTACACAAGTTCTTTGGCTCAGAAAAGTTTTGGAAGAAATTGGAGAAAATAAAATTCAGCCTACAGTGATTTATTGTGACAATGCGAGAGCCATCAAGTTAGCAAAGAACCTAGTTCATCACAACAGGACAAAGCATTTTGATATGAAATATCACTTCATACAAAATTTGGTGCAAAAGAAGGATGTTGAATTGAAGCACATCAGCACCTAGGATCAACTAGTAGATATATTCACCAAAGCATGATGTGAGAGCCATCAAGTTAGCAAAGAACCTAGTTCATCACAACAGGACAAAGCATTTTGATATGAAATATCACTTCATACAAAATTTGGTGCAAAAGAAGGATGTTGAATTTAAGCACATCAACACCTAGGATCAACTAGCGGATATATATTCTAAGATGAAAGATGAATTCAAAGCTGCTATGATGAAAGAATTTGAGATGAAAGATCTTGGTCAGATGAAATATTTTCTAGGAATGGAGGTTTATCAAAGTAAGGATGAGATTTTCATTTGTCAAACAAAGTATGCACATGATATGCTGAAAAAATTTGATATGACTGATTGTAACCCTGTCTCCACTCTAAGTGCTCATGGAGATGTGTTATGTAGAGATGATGGTGTTGATTTAGTTGATGAGACAACTTACAGAAGTATTGTGGGGAGCTTGATGTTTCTAACCCACACAAGGCTTGATATTACATATTCAGTTTCACTTGTTTCAAGGTATATGACAAATCCATCTGAAATACATATGAAGGCAGCCAAGAGGATTTTGAGGTATGTGAAAGGGAACTTAAATTTTGGTATTCATTACTACTCTTTTGGAAGTTCAATCTTGTTGGCTTTAGTGATTCAGATTGGGGAGGTAGTATGGATGACCGTAAGTCTACATCTAGGAATTGTTTCTCTTTTGGTTTTGGATTAATTACTCGGAGCTCAAAAAAACAAAGCATTGTTGCCCTCTCATCTACAGAAGTAGAGTGTGTTGCAACTACCTCAGCAGGTACACAAGTTCTTTGGCTCAGAAAAGTTTTGGAAGAAATTGGAGAAAATAAAATTCAGCCTACAGTGATTTATTGTGACAATGTGAGAGCCATCAAGTTAGCAAAGAACCTAGTTCATCACAACAGGACAAAGCATTTTGATATGAAATATCACTTCATACAAAATTTGGTGCAAAAGAAGGATGTTGAATTGAAGCACATCAACACCTAGGATCAACTAGCGGATATATTCACCAAAGCATGATGTGAGAGCCATCAAGTTAGCAAAGAACCTAGTTCATCACAACAGGACAAAGCATTTTGATATGAAATATCACTTCATACAAAATTTGGTGCAAAAGAAGGATGTTGAATTGAAGCACATCAACACCTAGGATCAACTAGCGGATATATATTCTAAGATGAAAGATGAATTCAAAGCTGCTATGATGAAAGAATTTGAGAGGAAAGATCTTGGTCAGATGAAATATTTTCTAGGAATGGAGGTTTATCAAAGTAAGGATGAGATTTTCATTTGTCAAACAAAGTATGCACATGATATGCTGAAAAAATTTGATATGACTGATTGTAACCCTGTCTCCACTCTAAGTGCTCATGGAGATGTGTTATGTAGAGATGATGGTGTTGATTTAGTTGATGAGACAACTTACAGAAGTATTGTGGGGAGCTTGATGTTTCTAACCCACACAAGGCTTGATATTACATATTCAGTTTCACTTGTTTCAAGGTATATGACAAATCCATCTGAAATACATATGAAGGCAGCCAAGAGGATTTTGAGGTATGTGAAAGGGAACTTAAATTTTGGTATTCATTACTACTCTTCTGGAATTTCAATCTTGTTGGCTTTAGTGATTCAGATTGGGGAGGTAGTATGGATGACCGTAAGTCTACATCTAGGAATTGTTTCTCTTTTGGTTTTGGATTAATTACTCGGAGCTCGAAAAAACAAAGCATTGTTGCCCTCTCATCTACAGAAGTAGAGTGTGTTGCAACTACCTCAGCAGGTACACAAGTTCTTTGGCTCAGAAAAGTTTTGGAAGAAATTGGAGAAAATAAAATTCAACCTACAGTGATTTATTGTGACAATGTGAGAGCCATCAAGTTAGCAAAGAACCTAGTTCATCACAACAGGACAAAGCATTTTGATATGAAATATCACTTCATACAAAATTTGGTGCAAAAGAAGGATGTTGAATTGAAGCACATCAACACCTAGGATCAACTAGCAGATATATTCACCAAAGCGGTTGCAAAAGCTCAGTTTTTAGCACTACGAGATAAGATTGTAAGCCCTCTCAGCATCAAAGGGGAGTATGTTGATAGCTGATGATGCTCGAGGATGCAACTCCATGCAGCTCATAACTGTTTTTAGCCTTCACCACCATACACGAGCATGCAGCTAGATTAATTTAGATAATAATTTTTTATTTCTCATGCAAATAAAGCATGCTATGCATGTAGTTAGACTATTCTTAAATTAGAGCTTTCTCTAGAACTGTTGGTTTCTTTTTCACCAAATATTGCATGTCATACATGTTCTATTTTTAAAGACTTTGAATTCTTTTTTTTAGTGAAGTTGGAAAACTCTATTTATAGGGAATCTTTGTATTCTTTTTAAATTATGAATTGTGTTTTACTTTATCTCTGCAATTTTTTATTGATATTATTTATTTTCTCTGTTATTATATTTTCTTGATCAACTGACTATAAGAACATGGGCAGTTTTAGATTCTACATTTCCAAGAGATTATTGTTGTTTGAATGTTATTTCTTTTATTGTTGGGGTTGTACCATATGTTAATGAGTCCTTTTTGGTTGGGATGTGAGAATCTCTAAGTGAGGCAGCAACAACTCTAGTCATAGCTCTTGTAGCAACACTGCCTCGTAGAATGATGTGAATATGGTGAGTCGAGCAAAGAAGACGCCACTGTGAGACCATCATCAACAACTGCAATCAAACCCAGCATTAATTTTAGCAACATTCCTGCACCTTAAGATTCACACTGATAGCTTGGTAAGCCAGGTAAGATGGTGATCATATATGATATAGAATAGAATCTGACGAAAAATTCCTTAATACATATAATTTGGTATATTATAGTGTGGTATTGATGCATCTCATGTTTTATGTTTGTAGTGTTCACATGACTGTGGCTCAACTTCTTCAGTTGAGTCATTGCTGAGATGGTATTGAGGGTCCCATGCGAGACTTACAAACCTCAACTGATCGCCAGGAAACATGTCCAGATCTTCGATTCCTTATACAACATAGGGAAAGCTTGCAAGGGTTAGCAGCCGGTAGAGCTTGCCACAATGATGCGAGATCGAGATAGAAGGTTCTAGAGGAAGACCAGGTGAGGATGAGAGCAGAAAGTGTCAATATGGCACATGACTCTCTTCAGATCTAAGTCCCGTAGTTGTGAGGAGACCTTGAGAGGGCGTAGAGCACTACACCCACCGATATCGATCATCCTTGAGTGCGCCAACTTATGCAACTTCTAAAGACTGCACGCCAATGGGAGATGACACTGAGAGGGGCTGGCTTAAACATCACACACTAAGCTTTGACGGCTTAGGGGGATGGTGTGGGCCCACTTAATCCGTTCTGTTTTCTTACCCATTTCCGTTCCAATAAACACTCTTGTTACAGTCAGTGGTAATGGTCAGCGATCAGCGGTCAGCAGTTCCCGCGCGTGAAAAAACCGAACTCAAATTCAAATGTCATTCCCGCGCTGCTCCAGTCGTTTGGTGGGAGCCATAAAGTGTCTTTGTGAGGCAATCAGGCTGTTTCACCAGTCTCCAAGCCCATCTGTGCAAAAATGGGGGCATTGGAACAGGATTTAGGTGTCCGTAAAAGCATGAACAACAGGCCACTTTCATCCAATGTAGTTGAAATTGGTCTGGTAGACATGCATTCAAAATGGGGAAGTATAGACAAGGCGCGTGAGGTGTTTGACCGAATGGCTCAAAGAAATGCGGTTTCATGAAATGACAAGGTCATTGCTATAAAAGATCCTCACAAACAATGTGAAGGAGGAACAAATGTAGGTTTATTTAAACAAACAAAACTTTATTTTCAGTTCATGACCGCCTATATAGCTTCTCTGCTTTTATCTTTGATCTTTTATTTTAAAAATGAGATCTATATGTACTGATTGTGCCTATATACAAGTATTTTTCTGCTTCTTTTTTTCAAGACTTGTATACTTATAAAGGGGTATGCATCCATTACTTGGCAAAAATCTGGTCTGTACACTCAACAATTAATTTAGAATTTGAACTTTGTTCTTTGTCAAAAACAAGTGCGTTTGAAAGCCATATTCTTTGATCTGCAAAGATCGAAACGGGAAGTGACAAAAACAATATGTACAAACAAGACAAATTTTAAACTTTACTCGTGTTTGAGGAAATAACAAAATTTTAGCTTGAAACTTAATATAACAAAGAAAAAATCATATGGGTGCCTTCATGGATCTTGAAAAACTGGTGTGGTTTTAGTCAAACGTAATCAAACAAGGAATTTGGTGTATGAACAGGTCTGCTTTTTATTTCTTAAAATATTTTATGTAGACCTGCAAATGCACACTTATAATGGGAAAAAGCTTACATCCAACTTTCATACACTCTTCTAGTGACTCTTCCACTTAGCTTTTAAGTCCATTCGGTGTTAGAGCATTTAACTTAAATAGTGAATTAGAGAAATTTGAACACATCTTTTTTCTTATAAATGGATTCATAATATGATATTTGAATTTCTAGAATATCACGTCAATAATCTAAACAACTTTATTTTATTTGTTATTTTTTTTATAAAAATATTGTAGATCCAAAATATATAATGGATAAAAAATTCACAACATAGTGTTTGGAAAATTTCATTTTGAAGGAAATAAAGTATTGTTTCATTTAATAGAATCATTCACATATATGTAGCAATTAAGGTTTTTAATATCTAATTTTATTATCTTACATAGATTTTGAATTTATATCATACGACTTTTCATTGGATGTCACATAAATGATATAATTGAGTAAAAATAAAACATTTACTGATCTAGATTGTCCACTTGAATGCTAATCATTGTGTCTTAAACTTTTCCTTAGATGATACTATATGTAATTATGATAATAAAATATGATAAAGTAATTTGCTAGAACTTGCAATGTTAAGAGGTGTAATGCTTGTGTCAATAGGACACATTCTATGAACGGATATGTAATACAAAATTCTCCTTGTTTTCCACTAAAAAATGAACATTGGGGTAAAAGGATAATTTTGAGGTACGGGGAGAATATACATGGAAGTAAGTATGAATAAAGGGGCAACAATGATGACTAGATAATGAATGCATGGAAAATGACGCAAACATGAGTGAAATGGGTGTTAATAGGAATCTAGCCATGAACTAAGCTTAAAATAAGAGCATGTTGCATGTCATTAAGGCATTCTCATCTAAATGGGTACACAACTAAATGAGAAATACAATGGGCATACTAATATTTGAATAAATATCCCCATCATGCAACACTTTATAACAAACATTTCCTTTTGGCATAAATTGAAATTGTTAATTTACACTTAACTCATTTTCTATTTTTAGATATTATTGCAATTATAGTCATACATGTGTACTATTCATTCTAATGGTGCACTAATCATTCATAGTACTTTCTTTAAAACCTAGTAAATTATGTTAATATTCACAAATAAGAAATGTGGGTTATTATTCTAGTTGACTCTTAATATTTTTCATGTCTCACCAAGAATGCTTAAACTCTTCTTGAAACCATGAATTTTGATTACATCTACACAAAAGAAACTCAATATAATTATTTTTCCCAAGTCTACATCAATATATTCAATATGATCTTAATCTATGATGATGGTTTGTTTGAATAAATTTATTAATAACTTTGATTGTTTGATCATATAATGTTTCTCTAATGTCTTAATATTTGTAAAAGTGATGATTCCCCTATTTAGACAAGGTCATTAAATGTGTTGAGGACATTACGATAATGAAAGAAGGGAGAACCATTTCCAAGCGTATCTTCTATTATATAAAATGTGTATTAATTGCCTAAGGGGTTTTTTTTAATGTGCACTAACAAAGAACAAGTGCAATGGTCACTATTTATAATGGTTATGATTTTAAGGCATATGATAGATGAGGTTTATATAACCTTTTATATTGATAGCATAGATTTATTGATTTCATGTACATGAAATATTTGATGAGTTAGTTAGTACTTGACAAGAGAATATAATTTCCTCTATCAAATTATTGTACTACTCAAACTTTTAGAAGTGTCCCATCTATCAACAATTGAAAGTATCATAGAAAAAAATTATACATATTTTTTACTAAATAAAAAACTATATAAATTGTATTACTTATAGACAGGCATGTACAAATATATTTACAAACGATTCAAAAGAAAATACATATTCCTAGGTTTTGACAACAACAATCACAATATTATTAAGATTATCCTAATCGTAATTATTTTATGTAAGAGTTGGTATAGAATGTTCTAGAGAACAAAATATTTGGCTAAAGATGTAGCCACCTAGGATCTAGGAGCTTCAATAAAAGCACAAGACATATCAAATATGACAAAATAATGCTATTCTATCAAAGGATGCAAGTATATTGTGAGAATTAATGAAGAATACAAAGAGAACTCATTGGTTACATAGACCAGAGTGAGACATAGGATTACATAACATTATCATAGGTGTTCAAGGCTACATTTACGAAGATGCAATCCAAAATCTAATGGAAACAAATGTAGAACATTAGACAAAGACAAAGACGCCTCCTCCAAATGCTACTCAAAGGTCTCCATACAATATTTGAAGTAGATGAAGCGATTTCATAGGAGCTAACATCAATCTACAAGATGAATATCATAAATAGTGTCCTCAAAGTCTACAAGATAAGGACTGACAAAATGAACCTATAATGTATATGAAGTAATCATCCCAAGTAGCTACATAATTGGAAGATAATGAAAATATGGTTGCACTAAATCATTAGAAGCCATGGATGTAGCAACACTAGTTTTATTAGAAGCAGTAGTAGATGAAGATGAATACTTAATGTATGCCATTCAACTACATTGTTCATCCTCCAACTTTTCATATGATATATATTTTTCAATTTGTTGAATATGTAATTCAATTAAATATCATGTTATCATAAATCAATCTTTAATAGACACCATAATAGTATATAATAGTGATCTATATTACACCCTATGGACGTTATAATTTTACGAAACCAATGTCATAGTCCATAGTGCCAAATTCTCAAAACAAAAAATAAAAGAAAAAGAAATTTCTGAAAAATTAAAACTAAACTTTACTCCTTCAATATTAGTTTAGGTATAACATGGTGCACATTATTATAGTGCAATCTTATTTTCCATATCACTTCATTTACTATTAGCAATAATCTCCATAAAAAAAGTCCTCCATGTTTAAATCATGGAAACAATTCACATGTCTTACAAAAACATTTCTTGTAGAAATTGTAGAGATTGATATCATTGTAGTGTGGTAATCAACACATACTTGAAGGTTCTTCACAACTCCAATAAAGAAATTGCCCTTTTCACTATCATGGTAAATAAATAATTGTTTTTCATTTTTTTCCACATCATTAAGTAAATGTCATGAATTTGGAAAATGCCCTCCTACTTTCATCTCCCAAGCCAACTTCTCCAAATTTGCACGAATCTCATTTTTCTGGATATGATTTGTCTCCTACACAAAATGAATCTACCATTTTATGGCCCTCAATCCAACTACATCTATGGATCTTTTAATTCTTCTATCATTCATTAATTTCCCTATCATTTGAACCTTGCACCATTTGTGCACGTTTGTATAGATGGTTGAGAAAGTAATCATTTTTAGGATCCAAATCAAAAGTTATGTCACTTTAAATACTTCTAAGATTGAGGTTCCATGGAAAAGTTTCAAGAATTATTTCTTAAGGAAAAGGGAGTTCCATTAGACCAAAAAAAGGTAGAGTAATTAAAATCTTTTTTAATAAATAAGAAGCTCAACCTTAAATTTATTTCACTTATGAATCATTGGAAGTTTTTAAATTCTCTCAAATTAATTTTGTTTTCATTTTATATATTTTGTTATAAAAAATAAAAATAAATTCATAAAACCCTGAACATCTATAATATTTGAAGATTAAACTTTTAAACTTTAACTACCCTATAAAATGATGAGATCACCCACTTTAAAATACTCTTAAACATTTTCAATATTACTGATTAATTTTAAAAAACTATCCACTCTAATGCTTTCTTTTTAATAAGAATGCTTCAATAATTCTAAACTTTTAAATGCAATCTTGCAAAATTCATTTTGTGCCTATCCGAGATATCCTAAAATTAATGCATTCCACGAGGCCACATTTCTCTCAGGCATTTCATCGAATAATTCACGTGCCTTATGTATGCTTTCATTTGTTGCATAGCAACTACATCCAACAAAATTCCTCTATGGTTAATGCTTTGATGGATACCCATACACTGCTTCGATGAAACCACATTTCTTTGAGCCATTCGGTGAAATACCTCATGCGCCTTGCCTATTTTTCCCCATTTTGAATGCATGTCTACCAGACTATTTCCAAGTACATCAGATGAAAGCCCCCTATCGCTTATGCTTTTATGATTACCTAAACTCTGATGCAACGCTCCCATTTTTGCACCGGCAAATGTAGACTGATCGGCTTGGACACCTGTAAAACAGTTCGACTGCCTCTTGAGGACGCTTTATGGCACCCACTAAACTTCTGGAGCAGCGCGGGAACAACGTTTGAATTTTTGTTTGGTTTTGACACGCGCGGGAACAACGTTTGAATTTTTGTTTGGTTTTGACACGTGCGGGAACAACGTTTGAATTTTTGTTTAGTTTTGTCACGCGCGGGAACTGCTGACCGCTGACCACTGGCTGTAACAAGAGTGTTTGTTTACCGGAACGGAAATGGGTAAGAGAACAGAACGGACTAAGTGGGCCCACACCAGCTACCTAAGCGGTCAAAGCTTAGTGTGTGATGTTTAAGGCTGGCCCACTGAGAGAGGAGATCGCCAAGCTGAGAGGTGAGATTAAAAGTCTGCAAGCATCATCACGAAGCATATCTAAAACACATTCATGATCGATAATCTCCATTAGATAGTCACCATCCGAGACAAAGGACTCCCTTGCACTAGAGGGTTCAAGGACAAATGATCTTGATATAGATATATGTACTGATATTTTGATGTATATACACCACATTTTATTATAGTGGTGATCATATATTGGACATTATATATTTTTGAGATATATATGAGATATTTTTTATATTTTCCGTGCACACGTGTTGTTTGATTTTTTTATGGATGAATATTTATGGATATGATAGATGTGTAATGATTTAATGAAACAAACTTGTATATATTTGTTCCAATTAAATATAATGATGTTTTAAGAAAACAATGGATATTTGATCAAATAAAATTTAATGATATTTATATTAATTGAACAAAAATTAAATGAGATAATTTAAGTTAATTAAAATGAATGAGCAATGCTGATTAGTAACAAAGATTCAAATGAATATTATTCATTAACTAGAAAGTTTTAATGTACTAATTACATATAAAGCATGTCACAAATTCATTGTGAAAGTAGTAAGTTATGGGAACTACAAATAGTGTATCTTGTTAAAATATACAATGCACACACACATTATAAGACAAATAAAATTTGTTCATGAATGGATGTCATAAGATGAACAACATTAATCCAAAGAGGAATATGTGTTATACAAATGTCACATAAAGAACATTATTTGTAATAGCAATAAAGATGGATTGCATTCTCTAGTTAATTTAGTACCTTACCATCCATTGTGGTTGGGCCATAAGCACCTAAATTGTAAAAAAAAAAATGTGATAATGTAAGGACCCGACTAGTTAGGACTAAATTTCCCTTTTTCACCTTGGGGTGCATTTACATTTTGTTGTTTCTCATAGAGGACTAGGTAACCTATTCTTGATAAGTATCATCATCAATTAAGTCTGTAAAGGAAACAAAGTCAAAATGTCCAACTCCAAAGGCATAATAGTATTGACACCATACGTAAGATTATACAAAGTAGTATCAATAGTCATATGAATACTTGTGTGATAGGCTCATAGCATATATGTTAGTAGAGTATGCCAATCTTGACCATGTTTTTTACAACTTTACAAATAATTAGTTTTACAAACTTATTAGAAGCCCCACTCTAACCATTAAATTGGGGATATAATAGGGAGTAGAAAAGTGATGCTAAATGTGAAATTTCTATAATAATTGATTCACCTCTTTATTCTTAAATTATGCACCACCACTAGAAACCAAAGTGGAAGGCAATCCAAAATAGATAATTATATTTTCTTGAAGAAATTTACTTGGTATAGTTTCCACCCATTTTCTAAAGTAATATATAGTTGTACAATGATGAATGTATGTCCCTTGAAGGAAGGTGGATAAATTTTTCCAATGATTTCCAAGCCCTAGATTGGAAATGGACAAGGAGAAATGTAAGCACGAAGTTCCTATATGGGACCTCAAATTAAATTACTCAGTTGTTGACATTAGGGATGTTTCTTGACAAAGGCAAAGAAATTTTATTTGATTGTTTGCCAATAGTATCCCACTCATGATAGTTAATTGACCTTGGATCTACCAAGTCAAAATATCCAACCCTAGAGCTTGAATGATATTCTTGAACGGAAAGGGGTACTTGAAACTTAGTTAAACATTGTCCAAGTGAAACACCATTGTAAGATCTATGATAAAGAATGTTTGAAATAATAATGTAATTTATTGCAAGTTTCTGAAATATTGATACAAGATTTTTTCATAACATTGTCAACAATGGTTCCCTCTTTAAGATAATAATAACTATGATAATATCATTCACTAGAGTCTATATTTGCTCAAAATAGACTACTAGGATTAATATTTTCCATAATAGCAGGAGAAGAGAGCAAGTGGATCATAAAGTGATACTCATTTTTTGCATCATTAAAGGGCACAAGGGAAGTGGTACTTGCAATTGCATCTGCATGAGGATTATCTTTTCTTGGAATACAATCACTAGTGAATGATGAAAAATTATGTAATAAAGATATATCTAAATCATGATATTTAGTCACTTTATCCTTTTTATCTTGCTATTAACATAAGTTTGTGCTTACTATTTATTGATAATGCAACACATTTAAGCCAACAATAAGGGTTTCATACTCAATGATATTTTTTGTATAAAGAAATTGTTAATGAAAAGAAAATTGAATCTAAAGTTTAATAGATGATGCAACCATAACTATTACTCTTGAACCTGCTTGACACCTTGATCCATCAAAATACAAATGACATTTGGAACTATCTTCTATAGAAAGTATATTTCCATCAAGAAAAATTCGTTGAAGGTACATCAAATAATTGGTTAACCATGACTTGTCCTTTACTTTAAATTAAGATATAAATTAAAGATCATTCAAAAAGCAACATTGCTGATTTTGCTAATCTGCCTAAAATACCAGCCTTAGAAAATAAATTCTCAAGAGGAACGAAATTGATGACTACATGAATATTTGCATGGAGAAGATAATGTCTTAGCTTCTACTTTGAAAAAATAAGAAAAAGACATTTTTTTTCCAATACAAAGTACCAAGTTTCATAATCAAGTAGGATTTGACTTATATAGTATACTGCTCTTTCCTTACCACTATTATCATGTTGAGCTAATAAGGTTGCTAAAGCATGATATGATGCGGGGGTATAAAAAAAAGTGTTGATTCAATACAACTAGCATCAAAATGGGAGGATTAGCCAAAAGGCAAGGGTCATTTCATATTGGTAAGTTGCTCCAACATTCTTTAACCCAAATGACATGATTATGTAATAGAAAGTGCCTCAAGGGGTAGTGAAATTTGTCTTATATTGATAATCCAAATTAATAAGAATTTGATTATAGCTAGAGAATTCATCCATAAAAGATAATAAGGCATGAGCTATTGTGGAATCGACAACCACGTCAATATTAGGAAGCATAAAATAATCTTTAAGAGAATTTTTTTTTAGATCATCAAAATCAATGAATGTTGAGCGCCCTAAAACTAGCATTCTAGGCAAAAAAAAAATTGACTGAGCTTCCAAAAATGGTCCTAAAGTTGAGCACAATTAGACATGAATCAGGAATATTAGGCACAACCACCAAAGTGAGAGTAAAATCATAAAGATATACAATTTTCTAGGTTACACAACCATATATTATAGGATTAAGGTGTTATCTACCTTCTAAATCATATGACATGGTTCCAATATACTTGGAATATTAAGAAAATTATTTGTAATATTTATTTCTCACTATTGTTTGTAATACATTCAAAAGGGGTGATGGGTTCCACAAACAATGGTAAAAGTGGGTTGTGAACACAATTATTAATGTTATTGTCCCCACTTATCGATTTGTAGAAAAATATAATTAATGACTTAGGAGGTGGATAAATGAGTGACATTCGGGCTTCTTCAAGTAGGTGCTTGGAAGAGGCAACAGGTGTCTCTTTCTATTCGGGTAAGTGCACCAAGATGGTGAACAAAAAGGGGGGTATAAGTGGCCACTTTTTTTTTGAAAACAAGTAAACCTGAACTTCAAAGAGATATTTGAAGGTCATGCACTCAAAACTAGGAGCTGACCAAAGAATAAGAATTGTAGTACTCTGAATGTAGTTTCTAAACTACTAAAGTTTTTTAAAATTGGATAAGATTAAGAGGATCAAACCTCTCGCGCACGAAAAAATGTTGCTGATTTTTTCAAAAAAACATAACATATCTATTTTCATGCGCTACATAAAATATATAGTTAGATTTAGTATTTTCAAAACCTTTTGGTAGGATGATAGGTAAGAGTGAGATCTAGAAGTTGTGTATTTTTTTGCAATTTTCTGTTGAGTATTTTTTTTAATGATTTTTTGAAGTGATCGCATCCTAAAAATTTGGTACATGTTCGTGTGCTAGACATATCTTGCATCAAAATAATTGAAAATGCAAACTTTTTTTTAAAGTGTATAGAATCTAGTGTAGAACAATAATATGTAATTTATTTTGAATTTGGTCAAGTATATCAGAAGTTATTAAAAAAATTGTAGACATATGTCTGTGAGGACTGTCAAGACACTAGTAAAGAAAATTAAAGTTTACTGTGCTAATGTTTTCCAAAAATACAAAGATTTATATGGTCAAAAAGCTGAGAAGACGTGTGAGATTATGGTGGTAATTTTAGAGATACCCACTTGATCATTTGTAAACCTAATGATGATGAAGTCGAGAAATCATGTTGGAAGATGAAAAAATATGTAAATGGACAAAAATGGAGGGAAAATGGGCTTGCAAGCCTTAGGATCGTTTTCCAACCATCTTACCAAGCCTAAACCTGCACGGGTTCTAATGTGAAAGATAACCCGCTCTGGTTTTTAAAAACAAAAAGTACCATTCATAGTTCTACATAACACGTATGGGTTATGTAGAACTAAAACCATCATTTTGAGTTTCACAAAACCCGTACGGGTTATGAAGACATCAAAATGTATGCTTGTAAACTTAGCATTTACTACACATATATATAGAGATACATATATAATATGTGTTTATGTATGTATATATGCATATCTATAGTTATATATACATATATTTATATAGATATATGTATATATGTTTGTATACATGCATGTCTCTCTTCTTTTCCTCTCTCTCTTGTCTTCCTTGCCCCATCACCATCTCTGTCTATTTTGAGCCCTAATTATCCTCCTTGAGTTCTATCTCATCTCTCTCCCCCTCACACTTCTCTCTTTGTCTCCTTCTCACCCTCTTCTCCTTCTTGTTCTCTCTACCTCATGTCTCTCACCTTCTCATCTCTCTCTCTCTCTCTCTCTCTCTCTCTCTCTCCCTCCCCCTCTCGTTCTCTTATCCTATTCTCTCTCCCCCTCCTCTCTCTCTCTCTTCTCTCCTTTTCCCAATCTCCCTCCCCCTCTCCTTATCCTACTCTCTCTCTCTCTCTCTCTCCTATTCTCTCTCTCCCTCTCCCTCTCCCTCTCTTTATCCTATTCTCCACATCTCTTCCCTCTCCCTCTCTTTATCCTATTCTCAACATCTCTTCCTTCTCTCCCTCTCCCTCTTCCTCTCCTCTCCCTCTCCCTCTCTCCCAGTCTCCTCTCTCTCCCTCCCCCTCATCCTATTCTCTCCGTATCTTCCTATCCCATATTATCTCTCTTACCCCCTCTCCCCCTACTCTCTCTCTCTCTCTCTCTCTCTCTCTCTGGGTAAAAGCACAAAGCTGTGTCACATTTTTATAAAGGAACTAGCCAATGTTGATTCAACTTTTTAAATTGAATCAATAGAAAGTGATATATATGCTTTGAATTTTTAAATTCTGTAAACTAATAAAATGCATATTTTTTAATGTGTTTTATGTTTGTAATGTTTAAAAGAATTTAAATTATTATTTGAATATACTTTCTTATAAAGTAAATACTATAGTTTAGTTGCTGATAAAATGTTAAAATTGAAGTTACACGAGGCGTCTTACTTTACATAGTAAATTTTGCCTTTTTTTCTTCAATTTTTTTGTGTATATTGATAAATTAAAACTTTAGTGAAAAAATTATATTTTAAACTATTTTTTATGTATATATATTTTTCAATAAATTTGAAAAGTGGCATGTACTAAAATATAACTCTTCCATTCGGCATCACCTTTTTTCTTAATTATTTATCCAAATTAGAAAATAATTATATCATCTTGGCATAGACTCTTTTCTCTACTGCTTTTATTTTTTCCAAAAATTTTAAATAAATTTTAGTATTTTTCCTTCACAAGATAATCAACCTCATATTTTAGTGTTGATGACCTAATTTCAATAAAAATAAAATATAAAAAATATTAAAAACTAATTAAAATATATATATATATATATATTGGTAGGTAATTGGCCGAAGCCACAGTATTTTAAATTATTATTATTATTATTGTATATGGTGAAAATGGATACCAATAATAACAATATTGAAAGGCTAAATGAATTCAACCACAAAACCCTAGCCTAACAACAACAAAGATCCACCATAACATATGAAGATTAGATAACTCAATGCAAATCAAATGAAATCACAAAGATTATACCATCACATGTCCAATAGGGTTTGAATGTCCATTCTTCCTATCTCCATTAATCTTGCTTGATATATTTGCTCTCAGATTTGATATGCACAAGAGCTCAACAAAGAACGGAATGTGGTTGCAAGTAGGATTGTAGTGTCGTCAAGTGTATAAGATTCATTAGGATGCATCATTAGAATGATTGATTAGAATGAATCATTAGGGTTTGATAATGAAGGAAGCATCTCCTTATATAGAAAACACTATATGAAATGGAAGGATAAGATTGAGAGGTGTAAAAGGAGGTCGGCTATGATTAGAGGGTAGGTAAAAGAAATAATAAAATAATGAAAGGGGTAGGTAGTGTATGAATTAAGAGATAAATGACATGTGTCATGGGTAGAAAAGGTTAATGAATAAATTAAATAAATAAAGATTTATTTAATTAATAGAAGAAGTGGGATAATTAAATAAATAAGATATTTATTTAATTTAGGAAAAGGATAATTTAAATAAATAAATGTATTTATTTAAATGAGAAATAAGGCTAGAAGAGGATAAATGAATTAGTTAAATAAATAAAGATTTATTTAATTAATAGAAGAATTAGGCTTAGATAATTAAATAAATAAAATATTTATTTAATTAGAATGGACAATTTTGGGTGTCTACATTTTGCCCCTCTTTGAGACAATGTGGCTTGTCGGGTTGTTTCAAAGAAGATAAGATGAACTGATACAGAGTTGCCCCAAGATGGGAATGATATGTCCCCTCGAGAGATTGGATGAAAATGTGTGAAAAGATTATAGACAATCTCTCGATAAGAAAGAAAGGCTAGAATGGACTGACCGAATAAAGTGACAAAGTCACGGGATATAGAAGACTGACTCGGGAAACGAAGGCGAGGGCTAGGGTAGGCTATAAGATAGACCACGGGGGAAAATACATCCTCATTGTCATCTACACATCCACGAGAGCAAATTGCAGAGTGAAAATAGAGCAGGAGCAGTCAGCAGCGATGGCTTTCACTCATAGATTCGACCGCGTTCGCTGATTCTAGAGGCCAGCAGAGGCAGGAGAGCCGGTAAGTACCACCAAACCTCCTTGTACTTTGACGCATTTAATTTTGTCATTAATGCATGCTAGATAGGGTAATAAATGCGCTTAGACTAGGGTTCAAAAAGTGTCAAAAAATGTCCAGGCGCGTCTGTGCTCGCTAGGCACGTCTGTGTTTGTGCCAGGCGCGTCTGCATTTAAACCTGTGTCTGTGTCAATTGTGGCCACGTCTGTGATGTTCAGGCACGTCTGTGCCAAGAAGGCACGTCTGTGTAGCCCAGGTGCGTCTGTGTAGAGCATAGGCATGTCTGTGTCAATCAGGCGCGTCTGTGTTTTTCAGGCGCGTCTGTGCAGTCTGTAAGCGCGTTTATGTCAGGTAAGCGCGTGTGTGCTTTAAAAAGTGTGAAGTTGCATCTTCTAGGTCAAATCGACAGTTCTGTGATGAACATTCATTGTCGATTGGATAAGCTGCTGAGAGGATACACTCAAGCAGGTCCTCTAGGAAGACTAGGATAGATCAAGGCACTTTGTGATGAACAGTGAGTACCAAGATAGAGAACTTTGTGATGAACAGGGAGTACTAGAATATGAGCAGCACTTTGTGATGAATAGGGAGTGCAAATGTGAGCAACACTTTGTGATGAACAGTGAGTGTCACACACGTAGTACTTTGTGATGAACAGGGAGTACCACTAGGATAAATAGCAACACTTTGTGATGAACAGTGAGTGTCACTAGGATAGAATGCCATATGCATTTAGATAAAAAGTAGTATTTTGTGATAAACAGTGAATGCCACTATGACTGACATGATTAGATTTGCTTGACTACAGGAGTATTTGTCGATGCTAGAGTCACGGGAGAGATTCCCGTCTACTCAAAGGTTGCGAGTTGAGTTGTCATTCGAGGACAGAGCTGCCATCGAGGAGATGGGATTGAGACATGTTCTGTATGTGCCTGAGTTTCGGGCAAACATGGGTTTGCTGACTGCATTAGCTGAGAGATGGCACTCTGAGACATGCACATTCCATTTGCCGATGGGTGAGATGACAGTCACCCTAGAGGATGTATACAAGATATTGAGGATACTGATCGATGGGGAGCTGATCCCATACGATCGAGATGGAGACAAGGAGGCCCTGAGACGAATATTCCAGGACCCAGGACTGGAGATGAGGGCAGGACATGTGGCATGGGACACCATGACAGCCACAGGGCTAGCGCTGTTGGCAGTGATAGGAGGAGCGATCAGTGGGTTTCTATGTCCGGATAGGGCGACACGGGGGTTAGCTATGGGCTGGGGAGGAGCACTAAAGACACTGGTGACACAGCACACCAGATATGCCTGAGGACCGTGTGTGTTGGCACACTTGTATTATGAGCTACATCAGTTTGTGTACCATGGATCCGTAAGATTGGGCTGCGGAGTGACATTGCTGCAGGTATGGGCCTATGAGCATCTGCTGGTTACTTGACCGATACACTTCAGGGGTAGGGGTCATGGACGTAGTTTTGTTCATTTGTATGACATGATCACATCGCAGCCACGGATTGGCAGGCTAGAGCACTAGCGACGGGTGATAGACGACATTGATGTGGTCATATGGAGACCATACCTGGGCTGCGAGCAGTGGGAGGATGATGCAGTTGAGCTTCCCTATACCTTCCGGAGCAGGTACCTGATTGGGCGGATGCCCTATGTGCTAGAGAGACAGCTTGTGGACAGGGTTGGCCGACAGTTTGGCAGGATTTAGAGGATGCCCCGAGGCTCAGGCATGTATGCCCTGACGGTTAGAGATCAGGAACAGTTTGGGCCTTTGCTGTCATATGATCAGGCAGTGACACAACTGGTAGAGATGATGCCCCTACCCTGGGACATGTGGCCAGAGATCAAGGATGCCGACATGGATGCCGAGTACACAGCTTACTGGGCAGAGCATCCCTTCCCACGCTTGACAGATCTGGGAGAGGCATTGGATGGAGATGGGGGTGGTGATGATGATGATGGTGGAGGTGATGGGGGTAGAGGCTGATGGAGGAGGAGGGGAGTAGTTGGAGAGAGGAGGGTTGCACCTCGGAGGGAGGGTGGCGAGGAGAGGCAGGCTTGGGTAGTGAGGGGTCGCAGTGGATTGCCGCTATAGGTGCCAGCAGCACAGGGTCCCAGGCAGGTACAGATACAGGGACAGGAACAGAGACAGGTACCAGTACAGGCACCAGTATAGATACAAGTACAGGCATAGGGGCAGGCACCCGTAGAGGGGGAGCCACAGGCAGAGGCAGAGGGGGCTAACCCAGTGGAGGATGAGCTGCTTGAGCTGAGGGAGATCTGTCAGGGCCAGGCAGATGAGATCCAGGAGCTGGAGAGGGAGAGGGATCGGCTCAGGATGAGGCTCAGAGATACTGAACGGGAGCGAGATCAGGCTATCCAGCGCTATACAAAGGCTGAGACAACACTGAGGGCCGGGAGACAGGCAGCGGAGGATACAGGGGCAGGATATGCTTATGTCTTGTGGGCAGGGGAGGAGATTGCCTACTGGCGAGATCTCTACTATGGTGTAGTGCCAGCAGATCAGCGGGCGAGGAGCTTCCATAGACCGTCGCATACAATGACAACTATAGGAGGGAGCCGGAGGAGATAGGCATCAAGTGGTGGGGTTATGGGCCCTCCACCACCACCAGATAGAGGAGACAGGAGGGATGATCCTGGGGTGGGTCCTTCAGGGGCTCCAATTCCGTCGAGGCCAGGCGGCTCCGAGGGAGGGAGTTCATCATAGTCGTAGAGGGCTCCCTATGTATCAATATTGTACCATTTTTGTATTGTAGACACCTGCAGGTGCTTTTTGTAGCCATATGATTTTGACATCATTGTATCATGACACTTTTTGATTATATATATGAGATGATTCATTTTTGCGGCAGCTATATGCATGCGTACCTATGTGATGAGATATTCTTTTGTGATGTATGTTTTATGCTATGGATGCAAATATTTATATGATGCGATGCAATATTTTTTTTTTTGTTCTTTTATGTTTTATATGTGTATGCATGATGCAAATGTGAATGTATTTAATGTAGATAAATATGATAATGCAAATGATTATTGTGCTAACAGGTGTTGTGTGCAGGATGTGATGCAGTTGTGATATCTATATGTATGTATGAAATGCTTATATGTGGTAATGCAGGTGCAACTACATGAAATGCAAATGTTTTTGGTGCATCATTATACTCACTCATGTGATAGCAGGCTACGGGGACTCGAGAAGGACGATGGAAGTCAATCAAGAAAGGAGGATGAAAGACCGAAGATATGAAAGTGAAAGAGCTTCTTGTGCATTATCATCATTGAGCTTTATTATGGCAAGTAGGTTATGACAATCGAGGCATATGTTCGACCCAGAAAGTCATTGTACCTATTTGCATGGAGATAAAATAGTCACAAACAAGGAATGCCCCAGTTCACAGTAGACTCATAGTGTCCTCATATCCTTGGACAAGTCATAGCATTACTAAGAGACAATCCACAGACAACAAATACAAATAGGTGACGATACCCCATCCTCGCCTTTCTAGTCAAAGACATCCTGGAGATAGAATCTCTAGTCAAAGACATCCCGGAAAAGCTAAAAGACATGTCACCAAAAAAAAAGATGAAATCAAAAGAAAACCAAGACTCGACACCAACATCCACTGTAGTCCTCAAGTTTTAGTGTCTCTTGTCACTTGTATAAGTCTTATTTGATTGTGGTCACAATGTTTACTTTCACAAAAAGGATAGATAGCACTGAACCATATGTTGTCTGAGTCTGTTGAAAGATTTGATTTGTTGAAGCCCATTGTTACTGCTGTGTCTCATCTGAAACTAACTGAGTCCATGAAACTGATACTTTATCGCGGAGAAGATGAAACTTTATTGCAGATCTGTGATGCAAATGTTGCTTTATTGCGGATTGTGTGCGGATAGACTGAAGGAAGCTGGAAGAAACTGTACTCCTCGAAACATGTGATGTTCTCAGTTCCACACCCATCACTAGACGTAGGATTTGCCTTAGCCACAGATAGGATCTGATTTATTATGGATAGAAAGGGAGGTTTATTATGAATGGCTAACCAATCTTGGGTAGATCAATAACAAGCCATGATGGGAATGGGTAGGTTTATTATGAACGAATAGGTTGTGAGTGTGTGCAAAGTGAAAGGATGAAAGTGAATCTTGAAGGAGGGAGGAGCAATGTCTCTACGCATGGCGCCGGTGACCTAGTTTTCACCATGGTACTTGCCCAGGGCACCATCGAAGTGGTTTTCACCGTTGGAAGAAATTATTTCTCTTTACTTTTTTTGATTTTTCCATGTTTTTTGTGTCACAAGGCACCTGTTTGCCAGGTTTTCACCAAGTAACGATTTTTTTGTTTTATAATTTTTTTTGTATTTTTGAATTTTTTGATTTTTTTTGTAATTTTGAATTTTTTGATTTTTTTTGTATTTTTGAATTAGGATACTTTGAAGAGCTATGTGTAAAACCTGCGAAGGTGCATGTTGTTGATAGGATCCTCCAGAGGTTCACCTTCTGTAGTTGAGAGCTGATATGCACCAGATCCATATGCTGCTGTAATGATGTAAGGACCAAGCCAATTTGGTTCGAACTTGCCCTTCTTCTCTCTGTCTTGTTGATTTTTAGGATTTTCCCTGAGAACTAAGTCCCCTACCTCAAATGTGTGAGGCTTGACTTTGTGATTGTAGCTATGACTCATTCATTGTTGGTAAGCCTTGAGATGATTAAAAGCAGTTTGTCTTCGTTCATCCAGTAGTTCCAACTCTTGTAAGCGAGAGACCCTATAGTCTTCATCACTGATGATGCTTTGCAAAGAAACCCGTAAAGAGGGTAACTCAACCTCAATAGGCAAGATAGCTTCAGCGCCATAGACAAGTGAATAGGGTGTAGCTCCTGTAGGTGTGTGGACACTTGTGCGGTAGGCCCAAAGTGCAGGATTAAGTTGGATATGCCAATTACGACCAGCATCGTCGACTGTCTTCTTTAGGATTTTAAGGATTGTTTTGTTAGACACCTCATCTTGGCCATTACCTTGGGGGTAATATGGTGTGGAGAAATGATGGGAAATATGGAAGCGGTTGCAGAGTTCACGAACATCCTGATTTTTGAAGGGACGCCCGTTATCAGTAATAATGGAAACAGGAATGCCATATCGGCAAATGATATAGTTGAGGATGAATGTAGCAATCTGTTTTCTAGTAACTTGTGTGAGAGGCACGGCTTCAATCCATTTTGTAAAATACTCTGTGGTAGTGATAATGAATTTATGACCATTGGAAGAAGGAGGGTGAATCTCGCCTATGAGATCGAGTCCCCACTAACAAAAGGGCCAAGGAGATGCAAGTGGTTGAAGTTCTTGTGCTGGCGCATGTATGAGGTCTCCATGAATTTGGCATTGCTTACATTTCTTGACAAACTGATATGAGTCTTTCTCCATATTGGGCCAGCAATATCCAGTCCTGATGAGTTTCTTGGCCAAGGTAGGACCACTAGCATGTGGACCACATATCCCTTCATGCACTTCCCATAACGCAATCTGAGCTTCGTCGCTTTCTAAACATCTAAGAAGAGTGCCATCTAGACCTCGCCGGTATAGGATATCAGCTAAAATGACATATCGAGAGGATTGGCGAATGAAAGTGCGACGTTGGTTATTTGATAGATCAGGAGGTAAAATATTGTCACGTAGGTATGTGAAAATGGCACCATATAACTGGGAATCGGGACCGACAACACACATCATTTCAGTAGGCATGATCTCATATGAAGGGACCAAAAGGTTATCCACCAAGAACTCATAGCAGGTCTCGTTTGGATGTAGATCGATCAGTGAAGCAATAGTAGCCATGGCATCTGCGGTGCGATTCTGCTCTCTTGGTATCTACTCAAAGTCTATCTTTGTGAAGTGTTGTTTCAGGTCATCCACCATTTGTTTATAAGGCATTAATTTTTCATCTTTTGTTTGGTAATCATCAATTGCTTGTCGGATGACAAGTTGGGAGTCCCCAAAAACACGAAGTTCTTGGATCTTCCATTGAACTGCAATTCATAATCCTGTTGTTAATGCCTCATATTCCGCTATATTGTTAGTGCAAGGAAATGATAAGCGGTATGATTTTGGTATAGAATCCCCTTGAGGAGTTATAAAGAGGATGCCAGCTCTTGCCCCATGCTATGTGTAGGAGCCGTCGAAGTACAGTTGCCATGGCTTTGCATGTGACATTGTCAAAATGGATTCATCTAGAAATTCTGAACTTAGAGGAACATCATCTATTATGGGAGCATCTGCTAATTGATCTGCAATGGCTTGTCCTTTTATTGCTTTTCTGTCCACATACTCGATGTCGAATTCACTTAGGATCATTACCCATTGGCCAGTCGCCTAGTAAGTGTTGCTTTATTGAGAAGGTTTTTCAATGGATCTATCCTTGCAACCAACTTAGTCTTATGAGTGAGCATGTAATGTCGTAATTTCTGCGAAGCAAAGACCACGGCGAGACATGCACGCTCAATTGGTGTGTAGTTTAGCTCATATCCTACCAATGTGTGACTGATATAATATACTGCTTTTTCCTTGCCCTCAGCAATTTGTTGTGCTAAGAGTGCCCCCAGTGCTGTTGGAGTAGCTGATATGTATAGTAACAGAGGCTGATCTGGAACTGGTGGCATTAGAACTGGCGGATTTAGAAGATAATCTTTGAGCGTCTGGAAAGCTTGTTGGCAGTTATCATCCCAGTTGAATTTGATGTTTTTATGTAGCAGGTGTTGAAAAGGATTGCACTTATCTGCCAGTTGGGCTATGAATCTTCGGATGGACTGGAGTCTGCCTTGTAAGGATCAAAGTTGACTGATATTTCTTGGTGGTTGCATTTCCAAGATGGCCTTGACTTTTGCTGGATCAGCTTCAATTCCCCTTTTGGATACAATGAATCCTAGGAGCTTCCTGGAGGTTACTCCAAAGACACATTTCTTGGGGTTTAATCTTACTTTGTATTTTTCCAACCGATCAAAGACGACTGAAAGTATGTCCAAATGTGTATTTCTGTCTATGGATTTGCCCAAGAGGTCGTCAACATAATCTTCCATGGTTACGTGCATGAGATCATGAAAGATAGTAGTCATGGCTCTTTGATATGTAGCACTTGCATTCTTTAGCCCGAAAGGCATGACATTCCAGTAGAAAGTTCCCCACGGACAAGTAAATGATGTTTTGTGTTGATCCTCAGGCGCGATCCTTATTTGATTATAACCAGAGAATCCATCCATCAATGATAACATTTCATGACCTGCTGTGAGATCAACAATCAAGTCAATATTGGGTAATGGGAAGTCATCCTTTGGACAAGCTTTGTTGATGTCTCTGAAATCTGTACATATTTTGATGTTGCGATCTGGTTTGCTAACAGGTACCAAGTTGGAGATCCATTCGGGATAATTGATTGGGCGTATGAATCCGACATCCAATAACTTCTCAAGTTCTGCTTTGACTAGTAATGCCACTTGTGGATGCATTTTTCTTAATTTCTGTTTTACTGGTTTTGCCCCCAGTTTAACTATCAGGTGATGCATTACCAAATCCGGATCCAATCCAGGCATATCAGCGTAAGACCAGGCAAAGTTGATTTGTCATTCTTTGAAGAAACTTATGAATTTTGACCTTTCGAACTCTATCAATGATTGAACTAGGAATATGTTGTGTGGAACCTCTTCTGTACCAATGTTTGTTTTGATAGTCTCCTCTACCAACATGGATGACTTTTCTTCATATGATGTTGGGAGAATGTTGGGCCTTCCATCTTCGGGTGCCTCAGAGAGGTTTTCACCCTCAGATACGTCCTTTCTTTTTACTTTTTTGGGGTCAGATAGCACCACAGTGTGGTTTTCGCCATAAGACCCTTGATTTGTTCTTATTTTCGCATTTTTGCGACTGGAAGGTCCGACACCCTCACCAAAATATGCCACGCTATTGAGTTCTATAGTGTATCCCACTTTATGGTCTCCAGGGGGAATATCATTTCGTATCCCCAGATAGTCAATAAAAGCTTCATCATTTTGAAATGTATCAAACTGTGCAGGTCCTTCATGATCCCAGTCAATGAGTTGGTGGTGAACAAGGGGAAGGCCGTTAATGTCTTTGAAGTTAGGGGAGCTAAGAGTGAAGATGGAGTTATATTCAAGTATGTCAAGATAATTATCGAGGTCATCGATGGCACTCTCCCCATCAGTTTCGATTGCGAGCGAATCCAAATTATCATCACTAGTAGCACATTCCGGGACAGGTGTTCTCATCCTATGTGATTTCAACCTAGAACCTTGAGACAAGGACTGTATGGAATCCTCCTGGGTTGTTTCTTGACCAACTCTGAACTTGTTATAAAATTCCTCTTCTTCCGTGGGTTCATCTGATTCTCTGAATATCTCGTTGAGCTTGTAGTCATTGGAGGACTTGTCTGAACCCCATTCCCATTCGTTAGAATCTGTGGAATGACAATCCTCTTGTTGCATTTTGGCAGCTTTGATTTGTAAAGCTTCTTCTATCCTTTGGGTGTGGACCTTGGAAGTTAAGAAACCAAGTCCTTTTGAGCATTCCTTTTTAAAGGTCAATTCAGGTTGTAAAGGTTCCATGATGCCTTCCTTTCGTAACCCCAGAGGGCTTTTTCCATCATACCCGAATTTTTGTAGAATTTTGAAGTCTTTGCCATATTTCTCACATGGTAGGTTGATGTGGTCTTGTGTTTCCTCTTCATTGTCCCTGAAAAGCATTTTGTATAAATCTTCCTCTTCTAGTTCACCCCATCTTTGAAAGGTAGTAGGGTTCCATTTGAGCATCATGATGGATACTTGCTCTTTAGGATGTGGTCTTCCATATTCTTTTGGGGAACTCATGACTTGTCGTAAGTACATGGTTTGATTTAAAGTATATTCCCCCATGCCTTTGTCCTGAAACTTACCTTTAAGCTCACCTTGTTTTGAGGTCGAGGGTTTTAATGACTCAGGATCAATGTATGCCGATGAAGGAACAACCTCACGATTACTAGGAATGATGGTCTCAGTCTTTGATTTCAGGTTGTTGCAATATATGAATGGATTAGGATCACCGTTAACTGTTACTTCCACTCCATTATCAGGAAACTTAATGCATTGGTGATATGTGGATGGGACTGCCCTCATTTCATGAATCCAAGGACATCCTAGCAATATGTTATAAGTGAGATTTAAATCCAGGACTTGACAAACCACATCCTTTGTAACTAGCCCAACTCTGAGAGGTAAGGTGACTGTGCCCTTGGATGAACGCTCTTCGTCATCATATGCCTTAATGGTGATTTGATTTGTAGAATTCACAGCTTTATCAGAATATCCCAATTGTGTAATAGTGCTTAATGTGCAAATGTTTAGACCTGCTCCTCCATCTATCAGGACTCTTTTTATTCGATGTTTGTGTATGAAGGCTTCAATGTGTAATGGTGCATTATGTGGCTGACTTACAGAGGCATCATCGGCTTCTGTGAAAGTAAGGGAGTGTGGAACGGAAAGGTACCCCACCATGGCTTGAAACTGGTCCACGTTCAGATTAGTAGGAACAGCAGTATCTCTCAAGATTTTGTCAAGAATGGCTTTATGTGCGGGAGATATGCGTAATAGCTCAAGGATTGAAATGAGCACGGGTGTCTTCCCTAACTGTTCTACAAGGTCATACTCAGGTTTGGTTGACGAAGAAGCGGTGTTTTTAGTTGGAGCACCTTGCAAAGTGATTTTACCTCGGTGGGTTGTAACATGACATTCAGAGGTAGGTTCAGAAGAAGATCCAACACCTTTTAGGACAATCCTGGGTCTCTGGGTAGAATTCTCAGACGCTTTGTCCTTGATGATAATAGTAGAGAAGTAATTGTCCATCGAGATGTGATTGATAGTTGAATCATAGTTGTAGGATGCTCTGGTATAGTTGGTTTGATCCTCTGTGGCTTTAGCTTTTCCCTTGTCATGTTTTGGGAATGGTTCCTTAAACATCTCATGTTCTTGATTAGACGAATGTCCCTCAATCTCAATGTCACCTCTATCAATGAGATCTTGTATGATGTTCTTCAGTCGATGACAATTTCCTATCTTATGACCCTTGCTCTTATGAAATTCACAATATTCATCATCATTCCACCAGTTTGGTTTGACCTTTGGTTCATATGGAGGAAAATCTGGAACTATGATTACCTTGTTTGCCACTAGCTTCTTGAAGACTGACTCAAGTGGTTCTCCCAATGGAGTGTACTTCCTTCATGATCTGGAAGTTGTTTGAGTATTCACTTGATTGTTTGTAGAACTTGATCCCGAAAAGATGAATTTGGGTCGCACTGTGTTGGCATCAACAACACCATCATTGACTGTGTTCTTGTTTTTATTCCAAAATCTTGGCTTGTCTTTTCCTTTAAAGTCATCCTTGTTTTCCTTGAATATCTTGATGACTTCTTGTTCAATTAGGACCTTTTCTGTCACTAAGCCTTTTTCAATGACGTCCTTGAAGGTGGACAAACAAGCTTTCCTTAAGTCATAACCAATCTCTTTGTTAACATTTTGGGTGAACATTTCTACCATTTGTTTTTGTGGAATTTCACAAGAGCATCTACTGGCTAGATTTCTCCATCTTTGTAAGAATGATGCAAAAGATTCTCCCTCTTTTTGCTTGGTGTTGCATAAAGTAGTGACTGATATGTCTGTCTCTATGTTGTAGGAGAAATGTTGAATAAATGCCTCTGCTAAGTCACCCCATGACTTAATACCAGGTGGAAGTTGGGAGAACCATTCCATAGCTTGATCACCTAGGCTTTGTGGGAATAATCTCATCAAATATGTCTCTTCTGCTGCTACCTCAATGCAAGCTATGAAAAACTGTCTTATGTGTGCCTTAGGATCCCCTTTTCCTCTATACTTATCAAATTTAGGTGTCACAAAGTGTGTAGGAAATGGAGGCATTGGAATGCTTTTGTCAAATGGATAAGGACATATGTCTCTCATTGTGTATGTTGGCTTCGGTGTATTTATGTCCTCCATTTTCTTTTGTAAGTCCCTGATTTGTTGCTCCAAATTTCTCTTAGGTGGAGATCGACTTCTTGGACCATACCCCATGCTTGAGGCACCAATTGGAGGAGGAGCATGTTGCATATATGGATGATATTGATCATACACATGTTCATATGGAGGAGGTCTATAGTAATGTTGTGTATATGGACCACTTGGTATAGATTCATGTTGAGGAACACCATATCTATTTTGTGCATGTATGCCATACTCTACAGGCATGTCATGTTCTAATGTGTTGCCCCCAAATTTGACACAGGGTTTTCTTGTTTCCAAATTTTGAGCATGCCTTTGAATATCCAATTTCTTTGGTGGTTGATCCTTAGCATTAGTATGTGATTGAGCATATTTGTCTGCATAAGATTTCCATAATGGTCTACGAAGGTGAGTATCATATGCTTGACCATGTGTATGTGGGACCTCTGGTTTTTGAAGCAAAGCTGATGGTGATTCAGGTACCATGTGTGGTCCTCTATTTCCTCCACTATTAGGTCTCCTTTGATCCATGTTGGAGTGAGGTTGTTGCAAAGGTCAATTTTCCATTATTTGAGACATGTCAAAATCATGAGGTATCTTGGCTCCATTTTGTGCCATCATTTGTAATAAGTATTGTCTATCCCTCCTCATTATTCCCTCAACCAATCGATTGAAATGGGGATTCATAATGGATTCTTCCACATCTGCTGAATGTACTGAAAAGTTGTCCACATTGTCGTTGTGTGTAGCATTGTTGTTTATAGTGTCCATGTTCTCAACATTTGGAATGTTTCTATAGGCATCCATGTCAGGTAATGTAGTATGATCGGAATTGAAAAAGATATCATTGTCATACTCATAAGAACTCATGTTTGCGGACTCTTGAGCCTCTTTAGTTTCTCTCCTAGATTTTTGAAGATGGGTTTCAACCATGAACTAGGTATTGACCAAGATGTGTGAGACTAGATGAAAATGGAAAGAAAAATGGAGGACCAAGAGTTGGATGGAATGAATCTGAGGTGTACTTGCAATGTCCAAAGTGTAAGACCAAGTATGTATGTAGTAGAGTAGGTGTGACTTCCAAAGAGAGGATAGTTTCTCTTGATGTGGTAAGTTGACCTTGACTCTAAGTAAGACCAAATGAGACCCAAAGGTAAGAAACCTTGATGAGGGACCACTTAGCCAAGTGTTGTTGTATGTAGTGTGTTGACAAAGTATGATGAGGACAAGCAAGTGACCTTTTGACACAAGTTTAGACAATTGTGAATGTAATGAGAGATGCAAAGCAATGATAGACTGTGTGAGACCCAAGGATAGGTTGAATGCTAAATGAAACCCTGGAGAAATGACCTAGGAAGCTCAAGAATTTTGAAACTGACTGTGTTTGTTTGCTAGACTGTAACAGTTTTTCCAATTTTGAACACAGACACGCCTGTATACTTCACATATGCGGTTTCCCGACACAGACACAGCTCTGTTTAACACAGATGCGCTTCTGATATTTTTTTGCAAAGTGTAATGTTGATTTTGTGGAAACAGACGCGTTTCTGCCCTTCACAGACGTGGCTAAACAACACAAACGCTATTATGTCTGACACAGACATGTTTCTGTAAAATTTGTGCAATTTTTTCCAATTTGTGAAGTCGTTTTGTTGTGACCCAATCTGACTGTTTGACTGTTTTTCGTGACAAGAGGACACAGTGTTGATGAGGACTCAATGTTTGCAAGTGTCTAGACTCAAAATGACTCCAAGAAAAGTGTGTTGTTTGATGTAAAACTGTTTTGCATACACTTGAAGACACAAAAGACACAATGTTTTGTTGTTTGATCTTGAATGTTTTGAATGTTTAAAATAAGTCAAGCACAATTCTTATGGCTGGCCAAGACAATAGTTGTTGATCCCACATGGGGTTTTACCCTCGAGGCTACGCTATTCAGAGTGGATACTTAGATGCTTGACCTCACTGGCTCCACCCTCGGCACTCACTTCTTGGGTCAGCCAAGCATCAGTCCCCACGAAAACTCCCCGTGGTGAACTTTGTATCTCTACTAAGAATCGCATGTGTGTGGGCCGCTACCAGAGGTCCGACCTCCTGCCCCAACAACTAGAAGGATTTGGGCTTCTAAAACAAAAAGGTGCTAGTAAGGGCATCCGCTCGTGTGGCCATACATGCGGCACTTTCAGCTCTGTAAATACAGAAGGCTCCCAGCTGGTAGGGGTTACGCCTTACAACTGATCAAATAAATTTGATCAAATGGGTTTATGGGGAGGCATAGTGTCGGTATGAACTAATCAGCACACGTTATTCATAGTTTTCACCATGAATACATTTGTTTATAGTGGTTCGGAAGAGGTGGGTTTTCCTCGCTACCACTTGGGTCGTTCTCTTCTCACTAGTAGTCCTAATGACCACACGGGAAGACAGGCCCTCTAAAGATTAAACAAAAAGAGCCTATTGCTCAAGACTCAAAAGACAATGATTCAGTTTTAGTGCACCAATTGAAGTACTTGCTAATCTATGAAAACAAGGCACACAATAAAAATCCAAAAACCCTTGCCAAGGACTTGCAACAAAGAGTTGTTAGTAGTTTGGATTGTTTGAAATAATCACCCCCTCCTGCAAGCACACAAGTTAGGTAAATTTTAAACCCAAAAGACTGTGAAAATAGGGGCCTTCAACCAAACGATTTAGCCTTCAAGACAAGCTGCACCAATTTTGTTAGCTAGATCCGAAAATGTTAGCTCAAAATAAACCAGATCTGAAACCCTAAATGCAAAATCTGAAAACTAAATCAATAAAAACCCAAAACTTGAAACTGGTGAACACAAACGCAGTTACCTTCAACATAGATGCACCTTAGTGACACAAATGCGGTTCTGTGAAGCACAGACGCAACTACAGAACGCAGACGCGGCTAAAAACAGCACAAATGCGACTTCAAAACACAAACGTGTTTTCCTGGAACCTGCAAAATAAAATATTGCCAATAACACAGACGCGATTCCAGATGTCACAAACGCGCCAGAAAATAAAAAACGCGATCCGAAAGTGCGCAGACGTGAAAATATCAAAATGCTGCCGAAAACGTCAGATCTGCAACTTCAAAATACAAAATCTGCAATAAAATGTTAAATGCAAAAGGGACAAGAGTCCCACCGGGCGTGCCAAAATGTATATGGTGAAAATGGATACCAATAATAACAATATTGAAAGGCTAAATGAATTCAACCACAAAACCCTAGCCTAACAACAACAAAGATCCACCATAACATATGAAGATTACATAAGACAATGCAAATCAAATGAAATCACAAAGATTATACCATCACATGTCCAATAGGGTTTGAATCTCCATTCTTCCTATCTCCATTAATCTTGCTTGATATATTTGCTCTCAGATTTGATATGCACAAGAGCTCAACAAAGAACGGAATGTGGTTGCAAGTAGGATTGTAGTGTAGTCAAGTGTATAAGATTCATTAGGATGCATCATTAGAATGATTGATTAGAATGAATCATTAGGGTTTGATAATGAAGGAAGCATCTCCTTATATAGAAAACACTATATGAAATGGAGGGATAAGATTGAGAGGTGTAAAAGGAGGTCGGCTATGATTAGAGGGTAGGTAAAAGAAATAATAAAATAATGAAAGGGGTAGGTAGTGTATGAATTAAGAGATAAATGACATGTGTCATGGGTAGAAAAGGTTAATGAATAAATTAAATAAATAAAGATTTATTTAATTAATAGAAGAAGTGGGATAATTAAATAAATAAGATATTTATTTAATTTAGGAAAAGGATAATTTAAATAAATAAATGTATTTATTTAAATGAGAAATAAGGCTAGAAGAGGATAAATGAATTAATTAAATAAATAAATGTATTTATTTATTGATTAGATTGACCCTAGACCTTCCCCAATTTTATGGAAGGCCAAGAGTCACAGCTTAGAATTCATTTTAGATGTCCTTATTGGGAATTGAACTTGGGTCTCCACAGTGAGAACCCAATGTTTTAACCAATTAAGCTCAACCCCTTGGACAAAACTAATTAAAATACTAAAAGATATATATTTTGGAAAATTCAATTATAGATCTATAAAAGGGTACTTTCACATTTCAAAAAAAAAATTATTTCTAAGAGTAAGAGTTGTTGAAACATCGAGGTTTTTCGGAAAATAAAATAAAATTGGTAATTAGACCCAAAGTGGTATAAAATATACATTTATTAAACAATTCCAATTGGAAAAGTTGTGGCCCATATATAACATAGCTATAATGAATCTCTATAGACCATATGTTTGACTAAAATTAATTTTAAGTTAGAATTACTTATATTCACTTGTGCTGATAAGTTGGCCTAAAACGTGACACAATTTTGTGCTTTTACCCCTCCCTCTCTCTCTCTCTCTCCCTCTCTTAATCCTAATCTCACCCTCTCTCCCTTCTCTTTCTTTCCCTATCTCTCTCCCTCTCTTCTTATCCCCTTCTCTCTCTGTATATAACTCTCTCCCCCTCCCCCTCTCCTTATCCTATTATATCCCTCTCTTCCTACCCCCTACTCTCTCTCTCTCTCTCTCTCTCTCTCTCTCTCTCTCTCCTCACTTCCTCTTTGGTTCCTAGTTCTGCATAACCCGTATGGGTTATGCAAAACTAAGGCCAAAACTTTTAGTTTTGCATAACCCGTATGGGTTATGGGTACACGTTTTGAGGAAATTTTTATATTATTATTATTTTTTGCTACCAAGCATAGCATGTTTTTGAATTTCATAGAACATGCACGGGTTATGAAAATTTTCATTTTTTTTTTGCATGTGGCCACTTTTCTGTTCACCATCTTGGTGAACTTACCCATTCTACCATTTATTAAATTTAATGTAATATTTATCTTGCAAGAATGTGTACATAGTTAGAGGGAAAGTATTGGAGCCAAAACCATTATTTTTTCAAGTTTCATGGAGGTATTCCAAGGGTTGTGGTTGTGAGAAATGAAGAGGCTTCTTTGGAAATCTTTATTGGTGGTTTTGAAGCTCTTACCATTCTATAAATTCACCCTTATAGATGTATAATTTGGGTAAAATGGTTGAATGTAGAGTTTATCTATAGGAACAAAGATTAGTGTGAGGAATAAGAAGGTTTTTCACATGTACATAGGTGCTGCTATGTTGGAGACAAAGAGGAGAATGGAAGTGATTGTATTGTAAGCACAATTATTGTTGATCATGGAAGCTTGACCTCTTTTTTTCATGGAATTTTTTTTTTTGCAAGGGTTTGTCTGCATAAATCTTGTGATATGTGGTCATCTTATGTTGTTAATTTATGTCTTTTTATTGCTATATTATGCTGATGTGTTATCATTATTAATTTTTGTTATGATTTCACATAAGAAGTTTATTAAGTATGATTTAGAGGCTGATTTTTGGCATAATAAAGAAGAAGAATATAATCTTGGTTTTCTACATTAAGGCAACTTAATATTCAAATTTGCATATGAGTTTCAGATTTCCATGTTGTAGCTATCTCATCCTTGTATCTTATCTTTTGATTAGTTTATTGAATAGTAATTGATCTTTACAATCTTTGGTATAAAACCTATTTATTTCCAAACATCCTTGGCATCAGAGTTTATGGTTAATTGGTTCTAGGTGTTCCTTTTTTGTGGGAATATATTAGAAGTAATCAAAGGTTGTTGAAAGGCTTTTGGGGCTGCCATAAAGGTTCTATGAGTTAACTTTGTTTTGTAGATTTGTGAGAATGGAAACCATGGATATTGTCAATGTGATCTATGTTGGGTATTTGAAACTCATGGTTATGGATCTACATTAATTTGGTTATGGTTGGTAACTTGGATCTCTTGTTCGATAATATATGTGTATCAACTTGTTTGGTGTTTTTGTTCCTTTACCTTCTGGTTACATATGTGTAGCAAGAAAGTGTTCATGTTGGATGAATACTAATATCCTAGTTACATGGAGAAACACTAGCTATTTAGAGTACAAATTGAAGTGCTTATGTTGCATGCATAGTTTTAGCCCATGGTTACATGAAAGAATTGGAAGATAAGCTAAATACCTCTTTGTGTGTTGTGGACTTAATATGTTTCATATGATTTGTGTTGAAAATATTGTCATTGATATCAAAGGAATTGAAATTTATCATAGTTATCAAAGGAATAATGAAGAGATTGTTTGCATAATCGACATTGATGTAAAAGAAAATAAATAAGGTTATTATCATTTATGTATGAATGAGGTTGATAGAAATATCATCATCGATGTCAAAGGCCTTAAGAGAATTTTATTCATAATTGATGGCATCGATCTGATTCATTCACAAATGCATAAAAGATTTGAGGATACAAAGATAGCAAAGACAAAGCATAAGGTTGAAAGTGTCATAATCAAGAAAGAGGGTAATATGAAGTTTTATCCTTGTTGGCTAACTATGAGAAGCACTACAAGACTATCAAAAAGTATATATATTAAGGTGGCAATGCAAGAAATCGTATTGTTAGTACAAACAAGATAGAAAAGTATGCATATGGAAATACCGGTGAAATAAAGAAGATCATTGAATTCACTAGAAATAAAAAAATTAATATATTGAGGAGCAACAACTATAAATTAATAAGAGCATATTACATTATTGAGAAGACATCAATCTTGTAGAAGCCAGTATATAAGTAAAGGTTAAAAAGGCTTATGAGTTAGTTTCACACAATAGTAAGTGATTCTATTAAAGAACAATGATTTGATTACAAGACAAAACAAAATAAAAGAAAACTATGTAAGACAAAAAAAATAGAAATGAAAAAATAGGGAAAAGAAAAGTAAATGAATAAACAAAACATAAAAAGTAAACAACAATTACAAAAGACAATTAAAAGCAATGATTCATTAAAATAAATTTGTATTATATAATCCAAAAGGTTTGATTATGAAGAGATATATTTTGATTGTTTAAAAAATTAGTTTATCTAAGCGATGTGACTATTAGAAAGAAGTAATTGTATTTTTCAAGAAATATGTTTGAAGAAGATTCTTCATTTGTGAAGAGGCCTATCTTTTTGATGAAATGTAGATATAAATGGAGATGAAGAATGGGGTTAAGAAGTGTGTGTGGAGATATGTGAAGTACATTTTAAGTATATAGAAAATAAAACATCGATCAAACATACACAAATATGCATATGAAGGCACAAAAGAGAAATCAATGATGATATAGAAGAGAAGTTCATGTAGACATAAAAGAACATTGTGAAAACATTAAAGAAAATATTTATGCATATATAGAAGGAGGATTATGTAGTGATGGATGGTGAAACAAAGAAAATCATATTGCAGTTATCAAGAAAGAGATTGAGAAGATATGAAGCAATTTAAAATGTATGTAAGCAATATAATGAAGAGTTATTATAAACAAATATAATGGAAGACTTATAATAAGTTTAGTGAGAGGAATTTGTGATCATATTCTTGGAAGGTTTAAATTATCAATTTGTAGTAGATTTGAGAAGAAGATTGTAACAGTTTGAAGAAGAGAGTTATAGAAAAAATTGTAGGAAAAATATTATCCATCATTCATTGTAGAAGCAACATTGATAAGATGGAAATTTGAATGAGGGGTTGGTGTCTCTAGTGGGAAAGTTCCCATGAATTGAATGAGGTATTGTTGCCTCTAGTAGGTTGAGCCTATGAAATTTGTAAGAGATTATTATATGAGAAATTAATTTGTCATGGTTTTATCCCATAAGGGTTTCCATGTATATCTTGTGTTCTAATTGTGTCCAATGATAGTTTGATTTTATGTGAATGATAATGTGCAATGTATATGCTTATGAGACAAATTTATATGCTTATGATATTAAGTTGAAAAAGTAAAAAAAAAATGTTGTTATATTAATTCACCTCGTCCTTTCAGTATAATCGTGTTATTTTTGAATGGTATCAAAGTTGGTTCCTTAAAAAAAGTCTAATTACTTGAAGGTAGATCAAGAGACCATATATGGAAAAGAGAAAAGGAAATAAATTGAAAAACAAATACCAATCAGGGTATTGATGACAAAGCACCAAATGAAAGTAAGGAAGTGATAAATAAAACACTCTTGACAATATAAGATGAATTCTTTGAAAGAGAAAAACATATTGTGAGTAATGAATAGATGAACTTAGAAGAGGAGTCAATATGATGAGAATGATGAAGATGATGATGAAGATATTTTTGAGGAAGAACTTTATCATGCCATAGATAAGATTGAAAAAATTAGAAAAAGGAATTAGAAACTAGAGCTACATCTCCAAGAGAGTGTAGAATCTAATAAGGTGTTAATAAAAGTCTTGATGAATCCCCAAAAAAATTATATTTATTAAAGCTAAAATTGAAGAAAGGAAAAGAATCAAAGAAGAAATGAGAACCTGATTGAAAGTAAAGGAAGAAAATTGTGAATGGTTAGAATCTAAGATTGATTCTCGAAGGAAGGAACTGGAGAAAACAACCACCAAGTTGAACAAAAGCCTCAAGTTTGAAAAGAGCACTTAAATTCTACATGACATCATTAATGGGAAAAGATTTCCATAAAATAAAATAGGACTTGGCTTTATAAAAAATCAGACGTTCAAGGAAGATTTTGAAGAGACTCCTAAAAAGACAAATGAGGGAAAGAAAAAAAGCCTTGAAGAAAAATTCAAAAACCTTATCAAGAACCAAGGTAGCATGAAAAAAAAGACTCCTCCTAAAGTTAACTAGGATAATTTAAAGAAGATATTTCCTCTAAGGCAAGCATATACATGGACAAGTTTTAGCATTTCTTCTATGGTTATTGCTATTCATGTAATCATTTCGATCATAGAGCAAGGGATTGTAAAACACATATGAGATATGATTATGGTTGGAACAAAGATATAAGACCTTATGGATTCTCAAGTAGAAACTACTATACATATGCTCCTTTAAGGAATTATTTTATGAATCATAGTATTATATGCTACAAATGTAATAACTATGGGCATGTAGCATGACATTGCAGATGTGGTTTTGTGAAACCACCTAGGAGTACAAGATTAAGGATAACATGAACAAAGAAAAAGGAATAGCTACTAAGGTGTGGAGAAGGAAACAACAAGAGAATGAGAAGAATAAAAGGGATGAATCTATGGTTATGCATTATGCACTTCTCACAAAAATTTGAGGAGAAGCAATTATTTAGGGAGAGCTTATCATTGTACTATCATTCAACTCTATGGAAAAGAAAACTCAAAAGATGAAGTCTCTTAAAATATAGAGAAAATAAAAGTCATGGTTGGAGAGAAGGATGAGGATTCTATTATGATAGTAGAAAATTACATATTAAAAGGTTGCCATATAATGAACTGGGGACAAATCAATTTCAAGATAATAAAGAGCCTAGAAGAATTAAGACAATGAGAGAGTTCTTCAAAAGTTTGATACGAGGGTGAGAATTATCTAAAGGAATTTGTTCTTAAAGAGAGTAATCATATTTTTGACATTTTTGCTAGAAAACAAAAGCATCGATTGGAAAAAAGAAAAATACATTGATAGTGGAAATTTGATGGTTGTGCTTATATCTAACTTTACATTAAAGGTGTTCCTATTGATGTAATAATATCATAGAAAATGTGCATGGAAGTATGATGGACATTTCTTCACCACTAAAGTTAAAACAAGGCAGAGTTATAGGAATTTAGGAAGAATGATGTCATTGATGTCAATATGAAATAATTACAAAAGGAATCTTCAAAAGAGGAGAAAATTACATCAAGAATCAAGAGAGTCAAGGTGTTGTATGAGAAATCCAAAGATATTGTAAATAATAATGATAGAGAGGAGTATAATTCCTTGAAGGTAATAGAAGAGGAAAGTTTCAATAAGAGTAACACTTGAAAAGAAAGGTCATTTATAGCCTATAGATTTAAGTCTTAAAGAAAGTAGAGAAAGAGAGGAAGCAAGTGAAAAGAGGAGTTACCATTCGTGTAGCTAGAGGTATTCTAGATTACTGAAGATAGTGTTAGGTAAATGCATTAAGTTGAGTCCACTTAGAGCGAAAGTTTCAAATTTAGCCAAAATTGAGAAATTAGGATGAGTGAAACATGATCCCAATTGAAATGAATAGGATCTCGTTTTACTCTAGGATCCTGATCCTAAATTTTTTGAATGATCCCAATTGAAACTAAACAGGGTCCCATTTAGTTTCAATTGAGATCTTGTTTCAAATTTTTATTTTTTTTTGAAAAATGATTTCCAACTCATTTTTCACTAATAGCACACTTGAGATCCTAATCTGTGGAGCTCAACATCTAGCTAGCAACCCCTCCAAGTAGATTTTTTTTTTTTTTTTAAAATTAAAAAAATATAGTTTTATAGTTAGTTTTTATTAAAAATATTGATTTTAGGTTTTAATATTTATGTGGTTTATATTTTTTTGTTTATGTATGTTTTAATATTTATGCAGTTTATATTTTTTCATAAAATAAATTATTTTGCATAATCATACAAGAGCAAAAAACAAAAACCAAAATGAAAACAAAAACCCACCACATGTTATCATCATAAGGACACAACATGATACAATATATTTATGTAATGTAAATATGATACATACTAAGTTGATCAAATTTATCACTTAGGACCTCTAGCTTAAATATTTAATCTAACCTCATACTTGACATCGTATTATAGGACCCCTTAAGACATTCTCAATCATGACCCCTTAAGCTTTCATTTTGCCTAGGAGATATTAAACCCTAGATCCTAGAATTATATTTATCTAAGATGATCATATGATATGTATTATTTGGTTACGTTATCACATGGTTTGAGAGATTGATCAAAATCATGCTTCTCCCCTTAAGCAATCCTATAAGGACCCCCTTAAGACATGTGAACTAGATCTTAACCAATTAAGCCATCATATGAGGACCCCTAGCTTAATAATTCAATCCAACCTCATACTTGATATCCTAATATGACCCCTTAGGACATTCACGATCATGACCCCTTAAGATTATATTTTACCTAGGATGTCTTAAAACATTGATCCTAGAATTATATTTATCTAATGTGATCATATGATAAGTATAATTTGATCACATTTATCACATAGTTTGAGAGATTGATTAAAATCATGATATGTATAAGATTACAAAATTCAATTTTAAGATTTATGATAATTTTTAATTTATTCAGAAATCGTTGTCACCCAAGGAAAACACTTAAAGCTATTGAAATCTTATTAAAAAATTTATGCCTCTTTTACTTTGAACTAAGGTGGATATTTTGAAGAATCTTGAAACTCTAACGGCCTATCCATTGATGACATTTGGGAAGATTGTGGCTTAATGACATGCTCCTAGAACTTAATGTTTGAAACCAAACACTCACTGCCTTAACTATTCACATTCCAAATCTGCAGTCCCAGGGTTTGAACATGGTGATAATTTTGGCTAAAACTGTTAGATAGCAATTTGACAAAACTCTTGCACTCTACTGTGATGAAAGTGGCCACAAAACACTGCAATTGTCACAAAAGTTAGCAGTAAATATGACTGAAAAGCTGGTATTCAATCATTTTTAAGATACCTTTAAGGCAGTGAAAGAACCATAGAATAGTAGGGCACCGCCAGATTATATACTACACATGCGAGAACACCCCACTATAGAGGATAGGGCCCCTGCACACTATCTATAGGCTACTATCAGAATGATACCCTATCCCTATGGTTCAGTCCCTACTGTATCGTTGCCGCTGCATAAGATTTCACCTCCAAATCTTAATATAAGCCGTGGGTATCTACATAAGCATGTGCTAATCTCCTTTCAATACTGCTGAAAACTCCCTTGACTTCAAATCGTACTAAACAGATGGCTGAAAAAATATATTCATTACACATGATTAAACCCTTTTAATCATGTACTTTATTGTTTTCATAAAAAATATGGCTTAACTACCAAATGGAATTTGTTTTCTCATTAATCTTTTCTTCTGCATTTCTAATCATTGGTTTTGATAACTAGGTAAAACAATTTTGGTTCAATAAGAAATCGCAAATTGTTGTTTCGGATTAATGTTTACAATATAAATATATTAACATTTCTATAATAAATAATTTATAAAATAGATGAAATTAGAGGATGGTTGTCATCTGAGCAAATGGAAATAACAAGCTTTTGCATGCATGCCATTTCTGCTATTGGGCTCAGAGATTTGAAATCAGTACTATTTCTTTATAACTTCCTTTTACTTTTAGAATTGTTTTCTTCAATATTAAGACTATTTAATATTTCTTAATCAAGACTATATAGAAACGTGTTTTTGTTGTGCATCACTTTGCTAAAATTGTTGATAAGTGATCTGCTCCATGCAACTCCAGTTTGGACATGAAGCTATCCATTCATCACCATGCATAAGCTATTTTTAGTTTAAATCAGTTTTTTGTTTATTCATGCAAATAAAGCATGCTGTGCATGCACTTATTGTATTCTTAATTTAGGGAGTAGTTTTTATTTTTAGTTTGAGAGTCTTAGTAGATTTCCATGCAATGCTAGGAATATATTTAGAATTGCAGTTATTATTAATTCTTTTAGGCTACAAATTCTTTATATATAGAGCCTCTATGTAATTTCTTATTAAGCTTCAATAAAGAAATTGGTGTGTGCAATTCCAAAAAACAAGGTTGTTGTTATAGTGTGTTCTTTGTTATTTAATTTGATTAATCAGTTGACTCTGAGGAGACATAGTAATTTCAGATTGTACAAGTGGTATCAAAGCCGGTAAAATTATTTTGGATTAAAGTTTTATTGTTGGAATTTCGCCAAAGTTAATCATGTCGAATTCTAACCATATGCCCATTCCAGAATTTGATGGGAATGATTATGATTATTGGTGCATTAAGATGCTGACCTTTTTGATTGGAAAAGATTTGTGGGAGATTATTGAATCAGGTTATGAGGAGCCAGCTCATTGGAATGCCCTTACAGCCAATGACAAAATAGCTAGAAAGGAAGCAAGGAAAAAGAATGCTCAAGCTTTGTTTCACATTCAGATAGCTCTTGATAAGAGCTTATTTCCAAGAATATCAGGAGCAACAATTGCCAAAGATGCTTGGAAGACTCTACAAGAAGCTTACCAGGGTATTGATCAAGTTAAGGTAGTCAAGCTTCAGACATTGAAGCGAGAGTTCGAGAATTTGAAGATGCAAGAAGCTAAAAGTATAAGTGATTATTGTGTTAGAGTCAAAGATGTGGTCAATAAAATGGATACACTTGGGGAAATTGTAAGCAATGAAGTTTTGATTAAAAAGGTGTTGAGATCTATGACACCCAGATGGAATCATGTAGAAATAATCATAGAAGAAAACAAGGATTTGACAAAACTACAGTTTGATCAATTGGTTGGATCCTCGATGTCTCATGAAGAAAGATTGAAAGATTCTTTTGAAGGTGTAGAGAAAGCATTTTCCTCTAAATTGTTAATCACAAAAAATGAAGATGCAAGCAATAGTAGTGCCAAAATCAATCAAGGCCAAGGTAAAGGGCAAAGCCAAAATTATTCAAGAGGTAGAGGAAGAGGTGGCTCAAGAGGAAGTGGTGGTTTTAGAGGAAGATGTAGAGGCAGATTTGATAAGAGAAATGTTCAATGTTACCATTGTAATAGGTATGGCCACTTTGAAAGAGAATGCAGATTGAAAGAAGGTAAAAGTGCTAACTATGCTCAAGAAAGTAGTGAGAATCCTCTTGATCACTTATTTTTATCTTATGCAAAGGGTGAAAATACTAGTAAAGATGTTTGGTACCTAGATTCTGGATGCTCTAACCATATGATAGGGAATGAGAAGTTGTTCTCAACAAATGATGGAAGTTTCAAATCCAAGATCCAGCTTGGTTATGATAAATCATTGGAGGTTGCTGCCAAAGGAGCTATGGAGGTCCAAACAAAAGAAGGTATAAAGAGTATTCATGATATTTATTATACTCCACAATTGAAGCACAATTTTTTAAGTGTTGGGCAGCTATGTGAGAAAAATTATAAAGTAGTCTTTGAGAATAAGACATGTACTATCTATGATAAGAATAAGGGTAATAGGGTGATCACTGTTGTTCCTATGACAAGAAATAGGATGTTCCCATTGAGTTTTGGTGAACATAACAACAATTTGGCAAATATGGCTTATGAGGATTCAAGTTGGTTATGGCATCTCAAGTATGGGCATTTAAATTTTCATAGTTTGAAGTTTCTAACCTCACATGCATTAGTTTCTGGTTTGCCCAAGGTTGAGGAACACAAGGAGGTTTGTGAAGGTTGTGCTAAAGGAAAGAATGCAAGGGAAAAGTTTCCAAAAGGCAATGCATGGAGGGCTCATCACCCACTTCAGCTTGTTCATTCAGATATATGTGGTCCTATGCAAACTAAGAGTTTGGGTTTAAGTCATCATAGTTCATCACTTTTATTGATGATTACTCACGAAATTGTTGGGTATATTTTTTGAAGGCCAAAGATGAAGCCCTAGATACATTCAAGAAGTTTAAAGCCCTTGTGGAAAATGAGAAAGCATGCAAGATCAAATGTTTAAGGACTGATCATGGAGGAGAATTTTGCTCCAAGGCTTTCCAAAGTTATTGTGATTTTAATGGCATCAAGAGGCAACTTACTATTGCATACACACCTCAACATAATGGAGTAGCTGAAAGGAAGAATCGTATTGTGGTTGAAATGGCAAGGTGCATGTTACAAACCAAGGGATTGAGCAATTCTTATTGGGGAGATGGAGTTGCTACAGTGGTGTACATCCTCAATCGTAGCCCCACCAGTACACTAGAAAATATGACTCCAAGTATGAACCTTGGTATGGAAAAAGGCCTAATGTTAATCATTTCAAAGTTTTTGGTTGTTTGACTTATGTGCATGTACTTGATCTGAATAGATAGAAATTAGATGCAAAGAGTGAGTCATGTATTTTTATTGGGTATAGTGAGAAAAGCAAGGCTTATAGATTGTATAATCCCCTCACTAACAAGCTTATTGTGTCAAGAGATGTGATTTTTGATGAAGGGGGAGTTTATGGTCATCAAAAAGGCCATGTTGAGAAGCCAAAATCTATTTAGAATGATGATATAATTGCTGATATTGATCATGAGCAGCCAACTAATGTTTTTGTATCTAGTAGTTTAACTCCACCAAGCAGCCCTTCATCAAGTTCTTTAGTACGAAGTTCAAGTCTAGATTCTTCTCCAAGTTCTACAAGTAAGGTAAGGAAATTGAGTGATATCTACCAGAGGAGTGGAAATCAAGTACATGAAGAAAAACCAATAGGTGAGATAGTGAATTTTGCTTTATTAGCCAAGGCTGATTTTGAACCATCATGTTTTGAAGATGCATGTACTAATGAGGTTTGGGTGAAAGCCATGGAAGAAGAGATGGATTCCATTCACAGGAATGACACTTGGGAGTTAACAGAACTTTCACATGACAAAAAAAGGATCGGCACCAAATGGGTCTACAAGACCAAGTTTAACAGTGATGGGAGTGTTGAAAGACACAAGGCAATATTAGTTGCTAAAGGCTTCACACAGAGATATGGAATTGATTATGAAGAGACATTTGCACCAGTAGCAAGACAAGAGACCATAAGAATGTTGATTTCATTAGCAGCTCAGAAGAAGTGGAGCATATATCATATGGACGTGAAAAGTGCCTTCTTGAATGGGTACTTAGAAGAGGAAGTATATGTGGAGCAGCCACAAGGTTTTGAAGTAGAAGGAAAAGATAATTATGTCTACAAGTTGAAGAAGGCTTTGTATGGCCTCAAGCAAGCACCAAGAGTGTGGTATGCCAAGATTGATAGATACTTTCAGGAGAATGGCTTCCAGAGAAGTAAGAGTGAACCTACCCTTTACTACAAACAAGAAGGTATTGATACTCTCATCATAAGTTTGTATGTTGATGATCTTTTGCATATGGGTAGTAGTTCTAAGATGAAAGATGAATTCAAAGCTGCTATGACGAAAGAATTTGAGATGAAAGATCTTGGTCTAATGAAATATTTTCTAGGAATGGAGGTTTATCAAAGTAAGGATGAGATTTTCATTTGTTAAACAAAGTATGTATAGGATATGCTGAAGACATTTAATATGTTAGATTGTAACCCTACCTCCACTCCAAGTGCTCATGGAGATTTTTTATGTAGAGATGATGGTGCTGATTTAGTTGATGAGACAACTTACATAAGTATTGTGGGAAGTTTGATGTTTCTAATCCACACAAGGCCTGATATTGCCTATTCAGTTTCACTTGTTTCAAGGTATATGACAAATCCATCTGAAATACATATGAAGGCAGCCAAGAGGATTTTGAGGTATGTGAAAGGGAATTTAAGTTTTGGTATTCATTACTACTCTTTTGAAAAGTTCAATCTAGTAGGCTTTAGTGATTCAGATTGGGGAGGTAGTATGGATGACCATAAATCTACATCTGGAAATTGTTTTTCTTTTGGTTCTAGTTTGATTACCTAGAGCTCAAAAAAGCAAAGTATTGTTGCTCTCTCATCTATAAAAGTGGAGTATGTTGCAATTACCTCAACAGGTACACAAGCTCTTTGGCTCAGAAAAGTTTTGGAAGAAATTGGAGAAAACCAAATTCAACCTACAGTGATTTATTGTGACAATGTGAGTGCCATCAAGTTAGCTAAGAATCCGGTTCATCACAGCAGAACAAAGCATTTTGATTTGAAATATCACTTCATACAAGATTTGGTGCAGAAGAAGGATGTTGAATTGAAGCACATCAACACCCAGGATCAGCTTGCAGATATATTCACCAAAGCGGTTGCGAAAGCTTAGTTTATATCACTACGAGATAAGATTGTGAGCCCTCTCAGCATCAAGGGGGAGTATGTTGATAAGTGATGTTGCTCTAGCATGCAGCTCCATGCAACTCCAGTTTGGACATGAAGCTATCCATTCATCACCATGCATAAGCTATTTTTAGTTTAAATCAGTTTTTTGTTTATTCATGCAAATAAAGCATGTACTTCAACATGCATTAATCTTTAGGACTATTTTTAGTTTTGTTTTTTGCATGAGTTTGTTTTTAGTAAATAAAGCATGTTGTGCATGCACTTATTGTATTATTAATTTAGGGAGTAGTTTTTTGTTTTTTTTAGTTTGAAAGCCTTAGTATCTTTCCATGCAATGCTAGGAATATATTTAGAACTGCAGTTATTATTAATTCTTTTAGGCTGCAAATTCTTTATATATACAGACTCTATATAATTTCTTATTAAACTTCAATAAAGAAATTGGTGTGTGCAATTCCAAAAAATAGGGTTGTTATTATTGTGTGTTATTTGTTATTTAATTTGATTAATATTACAGTTGGCTTTGAGGAGACATAGTAGTTTCAGATTCTACAAAATTTATATATCGCAATTTATAGTGTATGATTACTATCCTAACACAAACAATTTGGAAATTTGAAATCAGTGTTTCTAATTTTAAAAATTTAATCAGTTTGTGCTAGCAGAGGTTTGAAATTTAGTGTGGATGTAATATCACCTTATAATGCTCAAGTTTGTTATCTAGAGAAAAGGTTTATGAAGAAGGATGAATGGAAGAACACCATTGATGTAGAGGTCAATTCTGTGGATGGGTTTCAAGGTGGCGAAAAGGACATTATCATAATTTCCACAGTCAGAACTACCATAGTTGGCTTCCTTTCTGATTGCAGATGTGCAAATGTTGCTTTAACACGTGCACGATAGGTTTTTATCTCGTTACTTTAGTGATTATTGTTATGTCATCTTTTTGCATCTTTCATTGTATTTACTTAAGTTTTCCTCACAAAGAGGTTGTTTCCCTTGCATGAGTACTAGTAGAAATTGTTTATTTCAAAATAGGATGCTATTGTGGTGTTGATGAACAGATTCTGTCTTTGGATTGTTGGGAATGGGTCCATGTTTCTGGAAAGCGGTTCTATATGGGAGAAGATAGCAAAGGATGCAAATGCAAGGAATTGCTTTCTAGATCCAAATGTCGACAGTGGAATGGTAAAATTAATAAGAAGTGAAAAAGATGAGATAAATCAACTTCAAGATCTATTAAAGAAGGATTCTGCCTTGTTCAACAACACAGTTTGGAAGGTAACTTGGATGCTGAAGGCTTTAATATTCATTACAATTATAATATTTAGTAGTTTTTTTTCTTTCTAGCATACATAATTAGTATCACTCCTACAAGTTTATCATATAGACGAGTTCCTCTATCTTATGCATCTTCAATGTTTATGTTTATCTCTAAGTAGAAATTTTGTATTTCTTTATTTTGTTACTAGATATATGTTATGCAATATGTTCATGGTAGTCACATTTGTAAAGTTGCAAGTAAAGTTGCAATTTTTTGAGAGACTATTTAATTTTAATGGGAACGAAAGATAAAACTATCCATATTTCTCAAATAATAACAAAATATAATATTATGTTAGTATTGATATTAATTTCAATGGGTAAGTTCTACATTGATATGCATTGTCTTTTAAAGCTTGTGGTTTAACCCAACTAACTACCACAAAACAAAATGTTATATTATTTATTTATTAACATAGCACTAAGTCATTAGGGGACTTTATTACCAAAATTAAGCCTTACATTCTAACACCCCCTCTTTTAAGGCTTACAATATTAAGAACAAAAGAAAAATTAACAACTAACCACACTAACATAAAATTAATAACAAAACCACATATTCTTTAGAATCTTCTCTTTGAAAACAATTATTGGGCTAGGGAGAACTCCATCAAGGTGTAGCTCTCGAATTGAATGTTGGAGTTCTTGGATTTCATCTCTCCAAACTCTCAAATTATGGATATCCTAAATTATTGGACAAACATCCACGTTGGACTACATCAACAGTGCTCTATCAAATTGTCTTATAACCCTTGTTGGGGTATAATTTCCAAGATCCACAATCTCTTGAGCTATTTGGACAACCATCTATATTGAATTTCATCTGCACTACCTTTCTTCTTGTCTTCAAAATGTGGATTTCTTAATATACAATTTTTTCATTAACTAATTCAACACTCTCAACATCTAATGGAGCTTCAACAATTATTACATTGGCTACATTTGAGTCTCAAAAATCCTTGTTCGGTGTAGTGTTGATGGCCTTGAAAATACAAGCATAGTGTGATATATTAAAACAATTCATTTTCAATATGTTAATTTTCATTGAAAACGCTCAAACAATAATTAAATGATTAAAATTAAGTTGTCAAAAAATTAAATAAATTAAAGATTACTAATTTTAATTATTTTAAGAAGTCATAAAAATAAGTAATTAATTAAATTTTGAATAGGCCTAAGCTTCTTGGGTTTTTTATATTTAATTAATTAAATATTGAACTCTGGTTATTTTAATAAGAGACTTAATAAATGTGCAAAATTGTGGTTTCATCCTTAGTGTGTGAGTATGATACTCTCCTAACTTAGGGAAGGCTCCCCCTATCTACAAACTAAACTAATCTAATATAGGTGAGACAACATTCTTTCTTCTTCTTTCAAGAAAAACTATATTATTTTCTCTTCACAGAAAAGTAATAGTAATTGGAAATAAAAACAACAACAACAAATAAAGAAAAATGAGAGAGAGGAAATGAAGTTTCCTTAAAGAACAAAGACTTCCGTCACCTCCTCTGGGACAAGAAAACAATATCAAGCTCAAAGTCTTGAATATTTGAAATCCTATCTACCCTTTTATAACAATAATTTTCAAGAACAAGCGCAAGGTACAACAACACAAAGTTTGCAAATATAATGCACTTCTAAGACTAAAATGAAAATTATCACAAGCACAAAGTCTTGCAATACTTCACAACTTCAAATTGTGAACTAAAACTAATTTCACCTTTGATATCTACAACACAAAGTCTGCAATCATTTGGGGTGAAGCTCTTTCCAACAGTCTTCTACAATCTTAAGTAAGCACAAAGATATATCCCACAATGACACAAGAACACAGTGGGAGCTAAGCAAGATTTCAACACCAAGTCTGAAGTCTTACACTTCTTTATATTACTTAGAAAATGACAATGTACAACTAAAAAACTCAAAGTCCTTATGAGTATAAAATCCTGCAGAATTTACTTACTTGCAAAAAGATATCCAATACAATAGACCCCCTTAAGTATATATAGGGGAGTAAGCTTTAGAAAAAGGTGGGAGGATCCTAACTAACATGAGAAATTCTCTCAACCATCATGACTTATTCCAACTACAATCCTAATTTAACTCAACTTGTAGTTGCTTTACATGTACTTACATTTTACAAAAGTGCAAGTGAAAGAGACACTTGCAATTACAAAACTTGTTTTTACATGTAATTTGTCTAAACAAAATTACAAATACACAATTTAAACTATTCTATGTGTCCGAAGACACGACTCTAATTACATCATCCTCTGTCTATGATGATCTTCATGCTACTTCAGAATACTAAACCTTGAAGTATTCAATTTTGGTGAAGACCTTTCAAACCAGAAAGAATTGCATCCTTAATGATCTTTGTGTCCTTGGTCAGCGAACTTCAATCTTATCTTCTTGCTTGGGGTAGTACTGGTTTTTCATGAGGGAAGTTCTTTGCAAGGCTGAAGTAAGAAGCCTTATCTGTCTTGAAATCATTTTATGCTCTCAATCATTCATATCACTTATCCATCTCCTTGTATGGCTCCATCATGTTGTTGTGCTTTCTTTGTATCATCCTCCAATTTTGGAATCTGCTTACAAAATAAGGCCCATTCCTTAATTTGTTGATTTGGTAGGTCGTGTGTGCAAACAGGATATTCATGGATGAGACAAAGGGGCTGCAAAAATGGAGCCAAAGCTGAATTTAGGGTTTTGAGGATTGCATTACATTTGTGGAGAAACAAGAGCATTGCCTTTCAATTGTGGAGAAAGAACATGCAATTTCATATGTGTAATGGGAAAATATAAGTTTGCATTTGTAATTGGATCCTAGAGACTCATTTTCAATTATTTTTTGAGTGCATTTTGGACCAATTTCGGGCTTTGGAGGACTGATTACATGTGATAACATGTATTTGGAAGGCAACTTAAAAAAGAATGTCATGATATGATATAACCAGGTTCACATAACCTAATTTTAGCCCATTTTAAGTCAATTTTGGGTTTTGGAGTGCATATGATACATAACAACAACAAGAGGTTATAATTGGGTTTTAGGGACATCGTAACGAGTAATATAAAAACATCTTTAAAAGCAAACAATCCACTTGCAATCGGGTCTTAAAGACTCGACTACAAATTGAAGTCTAACTTGCTATCACAACAAAAAGACCCCCACTTGCAAGTTATAAAAAACTTACTTGCAATTCGGTCTTAGAACCCCCATTGCAAGTTACAAGAAACCTACTTGCAATTTGGGTCTTAGAACCCCCATTGCAAGTTACAAGAAACTTGCAATTCGGGTCTTAAAACTCCCATTTCAAGTTACAAGAAAACTTACTTGTAATTTGGGTCTTAGAACCCCCATTGCAAGTTACAATAAACTTACTTGCATTTACACAAAAAAGCTCCTGCTTGTAGTGACTAATCTGAAACCTGAAATTGCACAGAAAATGTCCAAAATGAAGGCCAAAAGAAACCAAAATTTGCACAGATATGCAAGATAAGCTCGTGGTTGATTTACCATCAAGAAATATGGAATTTATACCTTGGGAAGTGTGCCCCCTAGTCTTAAAATCATAAATTTTGTATAAAAATCTCCTACTTGCAACGACTGTTCTGAAACCCAAAATTGAAGAAAAAGCTAGGAAAATGAAGGCCAAAACTCACCAAAACTTGGACAACAATGGAAAAAACACCCCCTGATGATTTGATACTAACAAATGTGAGTTTTACACCTTGTAAAACATGCCTTAAAAATAAAAATGACACATTTTGAGCAAAAATTTGTAGGGGTTGTCACATTTATAAATGGGTCACTTTATTTAAAATGTACCTTTAGAACGTTTATTCTTAAAAATGAGTTTGAATTATGTTCTTTCTAGAAAGTTCTAGAATAATTATAAAGGGGGGGATGAGGGAGTCATTTGGCATTCTTAATATTTTTATGAAGCCCATTTTTATCTAGGAGATTGAACTTGGTTCATTTTTCAACCTAAGGACGAAAACCCTTTTGGCCATCAATTTTGTTGATGGAAACCCACTTGGCTAATCGAGTGGATTTGTATGGAGTTCACCATTGTGTTGAATGGCTATGCTTGTTGATTTTGTCATGTTGGATTAGAAGATTGAGGAAATGTGCACACAATGAATTTGGATGCTATAGAAAAGAATTGCAATTGGGTGAAAATGTTTTGATAGATTGATTGGGGTGATTTTCATGGAGTCAAATCATTATGTTGATGGGTATTGATTATTCTCATATTGGGGCAATTCATATAGTTTTGTTGGTTGCCATGGTATTCCAAGGTTGGGCGTATGAAAGAGAAAGGCATGGGAGGTGACAAACTAGTCAAGTCACCTCATGCAAGGATGTTGAGCTTATGAATTTATACCCTGCTAGGTGCATGGATCAAAGTGTTGGGTGATTAGTTTATTGATATGAATAGTAATTTGTTGGATGTGGAAAGATTTGTGTGAAGGTGTAGAGAAAGGTTCTTGCTGGGCGTAGCTATCTAGAATAGATTGGTGGGTTAATTCCCCTCCTCAATGCTGGGTGATTTCACTTTTGTGGGCGGTGTGAGATATAACAGAGTTAAAATAGTTCAGGAGCTGAAAAACTATTCATATCACACCATTCCTAGAGTCTGAGTTGAAATTTATGAGATCCAACTGTCATTGGATGACAAAACTTTGGAAGGGTCAAGAAATCTATTGATTTGTGTTGTTCACTATTTTATAGTATCCGATGTGTAATTTCCAATCTCAATAGACACTGAATGTAATTATTGAAATTTATAATGGATATGATTGGTTATAGCAATAGCTTTGTATTACATAAATGATAAAGGTTACTCCCCTTACAAATCCAAACACACAACAACAGAGAAATAAACAGAAAATGCAATAAGAAAAAGTTGCTTTGTATAATCCTAATGAAATGGAAACTACAACATTCAAAAAACTGTTAGTTTTAATTAGGGTGAAGAGCGGATTCCAATTGCCTAAGGCAACATTGGAATCCACCCTTAAGGGTTGGGCCCTTTATCTCTTCAAAGGATAACATGTACCCTTTAGGATTGGGCCCTTCTCACATGCCACTCTCTAATAGGGCTGACCCTATAACTCATGCCACTCTAAGGGAAATGTGTTCCCTTTAATAGGGCCGACCTTATAATACAAAAGATAATTAGCACAAAAGGAATAAAAAAAAATAAAAGAATTGGTGACAAGCCGACCTCAAATAGGTCCCTCGCCACATATAAATAAAGAACAACTTGACCTCATTAATAATATATATACATCTTCCCTCTCTAATGCGAATCTACTTTGAAGTTGTAGCAAACTTTGTCAGTCATCTATTGTGCATGAATGTGAACCACATCTGCTGTTAAGGTGTAAAACTTTAGGTGTGATCATCTCCAGTGAAAGGTGCGAACTGCTATCAAGAATAAGGCGTCAAAAGTACAAATCAGGTTGTTGTTTGATGAAGACAATAGTGGTGATCCGAGGTGCAGACTTGATATTGATTAGCCATCTATATCAGCCCTAAAGTGTGGCCATATCAGACCTCCTAAAGAGATAAGTTTTGTAACCAGAATATTGTATAATTCATAATCAGATCTGAGGATCTATTCTTGTTGGGTTTTTCCTCATAGGAGGTTTTCCCAGGTTAATGTTGTCTTGTCCCATTTTTCATCTATTTTGGTTGCTCTTTGTCATTCACTAAGTTGAAAAACCTAACAAAAATTAATTCAATTCCAGTTACTAAATCTACTTCTATTTTTATGTAATGTCCCCTTCCTTGTGATGTTGCATTCAGTGGTCCATTGGCCTATTCTGGAGACCCGTAGGCTATGTGGAAAGATGAATTAAGGGTTCCCATGTTCCTTGGAGTTCCAACCAGACTTGTCAGGGGTGGAAGGTGAACTTACTATTTATAGTAAGTTAGGGTTTGGCTGTTAGGATGGTACAAAGTTGCAAAGCTCACCAAATGTTTTCTCTGGTTGCAAAGATAATGATTTTTGGAGCATTATTTTATGACTTACTATTTTTAGTAAGTAGCATTTTGGGGTATTATATTTTTGGCAATCTTGGATTTGGTCCCATCCCAACACAATTCAGTGATATTCATTGTTTAGCCTCATCTGGATTCTGTTAATAATCAGTACTAGAACTATAAGCAATTTAATTAAATATTATTCCTTATCCTAAGGTTATTATTTAATTATTTTATCACTTATTGATGTTATGGGAAATTGTGCAAAAGATAATATTTTTCCTAAGTCATGTCTGGGCAATTTATTTGGAGAATTAAAGGGAGACTTCATTCTTTATGTTTTAAAGAATTTATAATGTCAAAAATCATGGCCCCTCTCCTTGGCGTGATTTTGACTTGGGAAAGTGGGCGCCACTTTGAGTCCACCATGAAATGAAATGCAATTGGAATGAGGCAAAATTGGGAGGCGGTTTCATTTGAATTTCAGATTGGAAAATCTATATAAACAGAGGTTGGGCTCCTCATTTGGCATCTAGAGAAAATATATCGTTATGCTGTCGGAATGACTCCAAACATTCTTCGAGGGTGAATAACTCCTAGATCCTTCCTTCCGGTTTCGAGTGTGAGACATCACTCCTAGCTGTGGTGTGTAGTTGTGAGCTTCTTGGTGATTTTTGGGTGTGTTGGTGAAGTTTTGTGTGTGCTCCTGGGTTTTTGGTATTGCTGGTGTGTGCCGGCTAAAAGTGTCTTTTGCTCGTAGCTGCCTGTGTGTTGAATGCATCATTTTGGGTGAGGGCTCGTTGGAAGCGTACTAAAGAGACGATAAGTCTCCTATATTGGCATGTCATTTGGAGAACTCTCCAATTTTTAGTTGCACATCAAAAATTTTAGCAAAAATGTCATTTCCAGAATTGCATTGGGATGTGTGTCTTGCTATTGGTGCTCTTCATTTACAATTTTGAGGTATTGTTTTGTTTGCTTATGTCATATGATTCATTTTCTTCTGATTTAGCATGCTTCTATGGGGTTTTGAGTGAGTTACAAGCAATTTAGTGGGTTTTGGGATGGTTGGTTCTACGTTTTCCTTGTATTTGATTTCAAAACAGCAAGTAGTATTATTGGTTAGAATGTGTTAGTGAATTCATAAGATATACTTCACTCTATCTCTTTTCACATTTCTATCATTGTAAGAATTGCTTTAGTAGTACTGACCAATTCATTCTATGTTGTATTTCTCGCTGAACAAGTGGAAGATGATGGCTTAGGCGCCTATATGTTTGTAATTCAATTTTGTCCTCCCACTGAGCAAGTGGTTGAGCGATATTGTCCTCCTGCTGAGATATGCGGTTGAGTGATAGTTTCATTTAAAAGTCCTCCCGTTGCATAAGCGGTAGAGTGATTTGGTTCTATTATGCTTTGTTGCCTTGGTTGGTTTACCACCAAGTTTGTGTTCTTCATCCTGTTGAAAAGTGGAAGGGGCTGGCTTACCACCCAGTTTTGTAATTGCATTGGGATTTCTAGCGGATTAGAAAGCTAACGAATCCCTTGTCACCGTATGCTCTCACCTTCCCACATTGGGCCCTTGGTGATCAGAAAGTGGAAGGGTTACCTTTCAGCAGCATTTGGTTTTCATTTCCTAACCATAACAAGTGTTGTGTTGAATGTAATTGTGGAAAAGTTCAAAAAAATAAGAGGGAATTTTATAGTGGTATCAGAGCTAGTTTTTCCTGCCACCCTATGAAGTCGGGGTAAACAGAGTTCTCCATGAGTGACAGAGACGTCCGCTACTACAACAAAGAACAAAAACGCCAGCAGTATCAAATCCCTATAGTGCCTTGTGAAGAGACTTTTTCAGAAGTCTTGAGAAACAGAGATAAGGAAGTTGATTTAGTAGACTCAGTAGATTCAATGGGGGAAATATTTTTTGGACAGAATGAAACAACTATGGTAGTAGAGAAAATAGAAAAAAAATTTGACACTATGATGGACATGATGTCCCAGATGATAGCCACCTTTAGGCAGAATGTTGGAGGTGGGCATAATCAAGATCCAAATCAGAATATGAGTGGTAATAATGGCAATACTTCCAACAACTCCGGTGGTAATGGGAATGGCAGCAACAATGGCAGCCATGGAAATGGAATGCCTATTGGATCGGTGACTAGACCATTGCAACTTGTTTTCCTTCCAAGGGAAACACCACCTCCAAAAGTGGAAGTTCCTGTAGCTAAGGAGATTCGGGCCAGCTTTGTGGAGTATGCAGCATTTCATCAAGAGATTCGAAATTCTATGTCTCTTGACCAATACATGAATCAAAAGAAGAGAAGGGAAGGGACATATAATAATCGTTACTCCACCCCCAGAGATTTCCAACAAGCCCTTGGCAAGGTCACCTTAGCACACTTTGATGGAAGCAGTGTGAGCACGACTAGAGCTTGGGTGCAAAAGTTGGACAACTATCGCCACCTTGCACCTAGATGGAGCTGCTCATGAATGGTGGTACCATGGGTTGATCACCCTTGGTCACAATTTGATCCATACCTATGTTGAATTCACCAACAACTTGATAGAAAGATTTCATACCAGGGTTAGTGCAGGATCAAGGGGGGCCAAAAAGTGGCGATGTGAAAAAAATAACCTTCCTCACTCGCCTAAAAATGCGAAAATCTATGTTGACTTTTTGCTTGGCCTGGGTGTCAGTACACCTTGGCCTGGTAATTACCTATGCAAATCGGATATCTAATTGTTATTTGTAATTTTAATATAAAAAATATATTATATGTTACATATTGTATAATATATAATATATTATTATATTATATAATATATAATGTAATAATATATTATATAATACAATATTATATAATATAATATAATATAATATTATATATAATATTATATTATATATAATATTATATTATATATAATATTATATATAATAATATAATATAATATAATATAATATAATATAATAATATATTATATAATACGTATTATATAATATATTATTATATTATATAATACAATATTATATTATATTATATTATAATATAATAATATATTATATAATACAATATTATATATAATATAATATAATATAATATAATATAATATTGTATTATATTATATATTATAATAATTATATTATATATTATAATAATTATATTATATATTATAATATATATAATATAATACAATACGTATTATATAATATAATAATATAATATATTATATTATATATATAATATAATATTGTATTATATTATATATATAATATAATATATATAATATAATAAATACGTATTATATAATATAATAATATAATATATTATTATATTATATTATATATATAATATAATATTGTATTATATTATATATTATAATATATATAATATAATACAATACGTATTATATAATATAATAATATATTATATAATATATTATTATATTATATAATATAATATATTGTTATATATGTTATTTAAAAATAAATTAAGTATATATCGGATATCCGATAAAATCGGATATCTGATTTTCTGAGACTTTTATATTTTGACAGGGACAGCCTGTGAGTCATTTTTAACTCACAGGCCGCACAATTTCATGAAAATCCGATATTCGATGTTTTGGCAAAACATTGCTAAAAAATAGATTGAGAGGTAAGAATTTTGTCGTTTTCAATCATTTTCGTTCATTTTTTGTATTTTTTGTTAATGTTTATTTGATTTTCATTGAAAATATGGTTTTTTCATGAAAACTAGGTTTTTTTAAATCAAATACCTAATTGCTTAAATTTGTTAACTAAATTTAATTGTTTACATTCAATTAGGTTAAAAATGGGGGATAACAATGAAAACCCTGACCAACCACAACTGCAACAACCAAACCCTCATTTGCTAAACCCCCCCTCAATTGAGGATTTGATTGCACAAAATTTGAATGAATTGAGGAGGATTGCAGAAGTATATCATAGGATCCCTTGTCTAAACCCAATGTTTGATCCTCTCACATCGATCATAAAAAGTATGGAAACCATGACTGAGGAGCACAATGCCGCCCTTTTGTGGCGAGTTCTATGAGGGAAAAATATGCAGATGGCTTGTCGTATAAGGATATCAAGGATCTTGAGATATCCAAAGCCGAAATTGCCTCATTGTTTGTCAATCCCCATATTGGTCAGCCCATAGATCCCCCAAAAATAAAACTTTCTATTAAATGGTGCACAAATGATGGGATTGTGAAAAAAATTTGCGATCGTTGGTGGATAGTTTTCAACAAACCACCCAACAACAATCTTGATATCCCCTTCTATTTCATAAAAAAATTGTATGTTGAGTTTGTTTTAAACAAACACATGAACTACTTTGACATCCAACCTTTCCAGGGTGTAGGTTTAGGTATGCCCCAAAGTAGACCTGGGGCAGTCAGAGTAGTCTAGGGCCCATATGTCCCCCCTCCTCCTGTTGATCCCCCACCTGTAGTGTAGCATCCTGATATCATTTGTGATGCGGCTTCATGGACCATATCGGCTATTCACTCTTTCAGTAGCCTTTTGGTTTCTCAAGCTGCGTCAGTAGCTCATCCTACTCTTGATGGTAGCAGTGCATCCAGTGTTGTTGACACGTCATCCTCGGCTCCACACGTATGCGTGCCCTATAGTTGTGTCATGTGTGGGCATGTATGCTTGGGTCCAGTTGGACAACTCGTTGATCCTCCTGTGGACAGTGCAGACTATGAGGTGCATGAGATGCATGATGCACCAGATGTTATTACACAGACTGGAGGATACCTTGGGGAGTCCTCACATGCTAGAGGCGAGGAGGCACCATCACCATACATTGATGATGTAGTGGTAAGATTTGTATTTTCACAGTTCATGTTATATTTTAATTAAATATTTATAAATTAGATAATGTTAAGTACTAATTTTTATTTACATGGTCTATTTAACAATTGATGACCGAGGATGAGTTGAGATAGATTCAGGAGGGCACCTTGTCAACCATTTCATTTGGCCTTGATAGCTTGACAGTACATATATTATTGCACCTAGTTGTTTGTATTTTATTGTACATACATGCTCATCATTTATATTGGTATTAATTAGATTATGTAGTAACTTGCATGTATATCCTATTTTACTTTGGTAGGGCACAAGCAGCACGAGTGCGAGGCAGTGTGATTTAGGATCCGGTAGTGTAGTTGGAGACAAGGGAAAGGTAATTGAATGCAAATATGATTGAATGAATAGTTTAAATAACTTATAGTGATTATACATGTCTAGACATAGATTGATAGTTTTATATACTTGTTGTGTATATATACAGCTCGAATTCTTGGCTTCACATCCTTGATGACTACACCCAGTATACCTGAAGAAGAAGAAGAGATGCCTCGAGTAGATGTGTGTTTATTTTATTTTTTGATTAGTAGATATAATTTATTATTATCAGTGACAATTATATGCTAACTTGTATCAATGTCATGTTTTTGAACATATGTCTAGGTTGTGTATGAAATTATTCAAAACATACCTCCTCTACCGAAGACATACATCAAGAATCCTGCAAAGCTAAAAAGAAAACGTGGAGATGAGGTAAACATGAATAGTTCAATTATAGTTCATTTTTATGTTAAATTTTTTAATGTGAATTATATAATATAACTAATATTAATCGTGGTTTGTTTTTCTTGTGCAGGATCCTTCAGAGCCGAGCAGTGCGGCGAAGAGGATCGATTTTGATGATTCATCAGCAGCTTAGGATGTTATAGATAGTTTTGGGATGCTTACATGTCTAGTTGGCATGTATATTTTGTATATGGACATACATTCACGTATTTAGACATACCTTTTGTTTCAGTTGGTGTTTATGCCATATTTGTGTATGGATATACATTATTTGACATTTATATATATATAGAAGTTGATATTCAATCATATAAATTGTTGCTCATCTATGTGTGGTGTTATCATGGAAATATTTAATCTTCATTCCAATAATTAACAATGGTTAATAATGGCTATTTAATGAACAATACAATTCATTTCATTTCATCGTAAGTGTTGTTTTTATAATGAACAATATAATTCATTTAATGAACAATACACTTTATGAACAATACAATTCATTTAATTAACAATACAATGCAATTCATTCAATGAACAATACAATTGATTTAATGAGCAATACACTACAATTCATTTAATGAACGCTTGGTCCTATTTTCCCCCCGCCTCGGTCAAACGCTCAGGGTTTTATTAGGGCATCAATTTTTCTGTTGGTGAAAAAATCGTTAGTCTCACTCAATGGAATGTTGTCGCGTGGCCGATTTATCGTTCTGCTTGTCGCGATGATGAACCATCAGCTCTGACATGTCCAGTTAGGCATTATTACCCTATGCATGCTCCTATTTTGCCCCCCCATTCGATCCAACACTCGGGGTCATACCCTACCAGCATCGTCCCTTGAGCTTCCTAAGTGCTCAAAATTGTCAAACTTTGACGGGCCCTAACTCGAAATCCATGGCACCTGCGAACAATCCATTTGAACCTACAAGGCCGCGAGAGGGGTCCCTACAAAATCCTATCTCAGTTTTTCAAACCTATGGTTTTATTAGGGCAGCAATTTTTCGGTTGGCGAAAAAATTGTTAGTTTCACTCAATCCAATGTTATCGCGTGGCCGATTTCTCGTTCTGCTCGTCGTGATGACGAACCGTTAGCTCCGACATGTCTAGTTAGGCATTATTACCCTACGCATGCTCCTATTTTTCCCCCCCACTCGATCCAATGCTCAGGGTCATACCCTACCGGTGTCATCCCTTGAGCACCCTAAGTGCTCAAAATTGTCAAACTTTGATAGGCCCTAACTCAGAATCCATGGCACTTGTGAACAATCCGTTTGAACCTATGAGGCCACGAGAGGGGTCCCTACGAAAGCCTATCTCAGTTTTTCAAGTTTCCCTATGGTTTTATTAGGGCAGCAATTTTTTGGTTGGCAAAAAAATCCTCAGTCTCACTCAATCCAATGTTGTCACGTGGCCGATTTCTCGTTCTGCTCGTCGTGATGATGAACCATCACCTCTGACATTTCTAGTTAGGAATTATTACCCTACGCATGCTCCTATTTTCTCCCCCACTCGATCCAACACTCGGGGTCATACCCTACCGACATCATCCCTTGAGTGCCCTAAGTGCTCAAAATTGTCAAACTTTGATGGGCCCTAACTTAGAATTTGTGGCACCTGCGAATGATCCATTTAAACCTACAGGGCCATGAGATGGGTCCCTACAAAATCCTATCTCGGTTTTTCAAGTTACCCTATAGTTTTATTAGGGCACCAATTTTTCGGTTGGCGAAAAAATTGTCAGTCTCACTCAATCCAATGTTGTCGCGTGGCCGATTTCTTGTTCTGCTCGTCGTGATGATGAACTATCTGCTCTGACATGTCTAGTTAGGCATTATTACCCTACGCATGCTCCTATTTTTTCCCCTCACTCGATCCAACGCTCGAGGTCATACCCTACTGGCGTTGTCCCTTGAGCGCTAAAATTATATATAAACAAGCATTACATTGTAGACACATAATGATCATGAATATTTCCATGTATTGTACACACATAATTACCATTACACTTGCATGTGGCATCCATGAAGGGATATGCAAACATGATTTTTTTTTTCATTATCAATACAACTACACCAGTGTACTCATGTACAAATACATGGACATTATCATCAATATAACTAAACCAATTTGCTCATGGACATTGTATATCATCATAACAATGTTACATCAATTCACATCCATATACAAATACAACATCCCACTTCATCTACATCAAACATCCTCATGTCCTAAGAGAAAAGCTTACATACAACAATGCCTGCATATAAATGAAGACCAAAATAAGTAACCTTTTTATGTAGAATGAATGTGCTACAAGAAACAAATTATAACACTTAATACAAATTAGTTTGGCAAATTATAAATAGATCATTTCAAACATTTTTAAGATGCACAATATTGTATAATTACGAAACTTACCAGTTTCTCTGCAAAGTATACAAGCAGAACTTTGAAGAAAGATGCATGTTGATTAAAGCCCTTCTCATTGCATTTCTCTGCATGGTTGAAGACGATGGTAGATATGGTCATTTCTAAATATCAATACATTCACTTGACTTAATGTTTATGCACAAAATTTTATCTCAATAATGCACAAAAGAATATGTACCATCACCAAGAGAGGGTCTTGTCAACGGTGAATGATCTAGCATGAACCTGTATATCATCAAAAATCATAATGTGATTTACTATTGTATATCATCAATAAAGACCTGCATGAGCATAAAGGTTTTGTGATAATTATATCATCAAAAATTGTAAAGCTCATCAAATGCATGATAATAAGTCGTGTTGCAAAAATACGTCCCTTCCGATTATATCGTGTACCTGCTATGTGCATGCAAAAATCGTGTTGCCAAAAAAAATGTTCATCAATAGACCTTCATTTTCAAGACATCCTTGATATACACGTAACAAACTTGATCATTAAGGTTTAATGATCATTGTTCGAAATGAAATGCATGATAAAAAAATAAGGCACCATTAAAGACCTACTACTCAAGTGTGCCTGAAGGGTCATTTCTTTGTTTAAGAGTATCCAGTATTGCTTCATGATCAGCAGTAGTCACTGTCCATAGCTCTTTGGTCTTCGGTTTTGCTTGATGCTTCAACAACTTGACATTTGTAGATATAATAATGTGTGAATACATTATAATGGTTTTGTCTCTCATAGTCTTCAAATGCAGGTATGCCATTCTTTCTAATCATGTATGTTCGCAACCAAGTTCCCACAACAACAATTGAACCTGTAGGATATGTGAACCCGTCATCATCTATCACTGGTTGTGTTAGCTTTGTTTTCTCTGTACACATCGTGCCAACCAATATTCTGATCTCTCTTCATTCCCTTGCAGTGCAACAACTGCAAAAACATGTCCTGGCTATACAAGATCTAATAGACGATCATACTCAAGTGAAATTTCCATGTCATCGTTTGACAAGGATATTGTTTGAGATAAAGGAGTTAGATAGTGGGGAACCCACATATCAACCCACTCACTTGACTCACACCGATCCCAATCACACTGAACACAAATCTGACAAAAACAAGTCAACGCTCGTGTCCAAATGGTCCATGTACTTGCATTTGAGCTGAGAAATGAATGCATCTTTGAAGAATCTTAATTGTTTGACAATCCAATCTATCTCCCACTATTGCCTCCTCAACCAACCAAAAGAATCTACTCATTGTTGAATCAAAAGTACCTCCATGTAACAATGTTGAACTACACCAATCAACAATAGAACATGCATCAGAGAAATTTGCACCTAAAATCCTCAATTGCTCCTTAATTAAAGCTCTCTTCAAACATGCACCTGCTCCATCATGCTCTCCCTTCCCATGCCCTTCCTCAAAAAAACACCAAATATGAGGTATATGCCTCTCCACATGCATTCTACTCAGCCAATAAAATATACAGGAATTCTTGAATTGACCTGTACAATTACCTGACCATATTATATGTCGGTTAATTGCAATATCTTTCTCATGCAAGAACTCAAAAAAATTCTCGAAAGAATGTTGCGCATACTCGAAGGAGTGTGATCTATCATCACTCATATAAAAATGATACTCCCTGATTATCTTCCTGCTCTCTTCTATACTATTAGGAGCATGTCTATATGTAATGTGAACAAAAATAGCAATCTGGACTGAATTGTAGTACTGAGACTGTACCTCATTCTGTGGTTGCAATGTATAGTTCTCTGCAAAATCAACCACTGATACAATAG